>NW_027396653.1:76714-234310 GCF_047715775.1 Aspergillus undulatus
GAGACCACCAACGACGAGACCACTAACGACGAGACCACCAACGACGAGAATGAAGAGACCACCACCAACGACGGAACCACCAACGACGGGAATGAAGAGACCAATGACGAGGACGAAGAGACCAACGATGAGAATGACGAGACCACCAACGATGAGAACGAAGAGACCAACAATGAGAACGACGAGACCGCCGACAACGAGAACGAAGAGATTCAAGAAATCTTCCAAGATCCAGATTCAAAATTCATTTACGAGTCTTTTCGTCAAAAACTCGACAAAAGTGCGACAGACTTCATATCAACCTATAGTGCGAACCCTGAACACTTCTGGAATAAACTGCCCTTGCTCGAAGATGGGCATATCGTCAGTCAGTTGTTGAAAGTCCTCGACCACCATTCGGAGATGAGTCACCTGGCCCAGAGGCTGCTTGAAATCAAATTATACGAACAAGTTCAATTGCTTGAGAATGCATTTGTAGAGTCAAATAGCGCTCTGCGAAAGGGTGAGACAGTTAGAAGCGTGGCCCTCCAACGTGTGTTGGGTCACAAACCCTCTCGGGCGGAAGACTTCAAAGTTGATCGTGGGAAAAAGCTATCGAATTTTGAGCTTATCGATTTGTTCCGTATCTCAAAGCCTCATTGGATAAAGTGAGTTAATCTCTATTTTCTTTCATACTGGTTCTTTGCATATTGATTACTTATAGATGGCGTAAGATCAAACTGTCAAAGGTCGAAATGATACATAAAAATCTGAGACCGGTTCAAGCAGAATGTGCCAAAGACCTTGCTGATGTTCTCTCGAAAGTCTACAAGCATATACCTTCACAAACTCCATTCATCCCCGAAAGAAGAGAGGGAGAAGCACAAACTACAGATTCTGAAGTGGAGAATACCAACCTGCCCATATTGAGTTTTTCACCATCAGCCGACCCGGTTGACAGTCAGGGCGATAGTCTTGAGGGCAGGAACGATGAAACACTAGACAAGGAACCAAGTTCAAATTCCGCAGAAGCGACTACTTCCAACAAGCGATCAGCATGTGACCTCTACCCACTAGCTGCGAAAAAACAATGTCTTGGGCAGGTGGCGCTTCCTTCACAAGGCCGCACAGCGGAACCAGACCCTCTGAATGATCGGACAGTACACCCTAGCAACGACAATTCCGCCCGTCCCGGTTCGCTAGATATTAGTCCTTTACGTGACTTCGGCGCTCAATCCAACCCAGCAATAGATTATCAGGCGGTTGGATGTTCACTGTCTGATAATTCTGCAGCTATCAATTTTAGTCTAAGAAATCCACAGCGGGACTCGTTTAGCCGAGCATCAAACGGAACTCCGCGACCGCACGATGAGATAGCTATGCCTCAAGGACAGATTCAATTGTTCGAAGCCCAAGCCAGGTCCCGTCAACCCAGCCCTGCACCAGTAGTCGACAATTCAATCTATCCCGATGATTACAACATTGGTCCCGACTCTATAGACGCGATCATTGCGTCTGCCGAACCCCGAGTTCCCTGGCCTACGGGCGTGGAGAGTTACGACGCTGATCCCGGCCCGATAGACGCGATCACTGCGTCTGCCGAACCCCGAGTTCCCTGGCCTACGGGCGTGGAGAGTTACGACGCTGATCCCGGCCCGATAGACGCGATCACTGCGTCTGCCGAACCCCGAGTTCCCTGGCCTACGAGTTACGATATTGTTCCCGACTCTATAGACGCGATCATTGCGTCTGCCGAACCTAGAGTCCCCTGGCCTACGATAGACGGTATAGATGGTACAGATTTAGTCGAAGGTGGAGCATACCAATGGTCTCCGCCAAATCAATATTCTATTGCAGCGACATAGGTAGGGAAAGGCTTGATGACTGCATTAGGTTTAACCGTTTGGAGTAATATGGGTATATCAAATTTGGTACTATCGAAAATATATGTGCTTTGTTCCGTAACCCTGACAGTAGGTGATCTCAGTCCGACTTCGACTCTGACTTCGGCTCTGACTTCGGCTCTGGGGGTAAGGCGAGGACATAGTAGAGCGAGCCAGATATAATAATCTCGTCTTTAAAGTAGAACGGCTGCGAATCTGGAGTGAGTTCGGGACCATTTTCAACTCGCGGCGTTCCCTCGATAATGCAAATAGGGATAAGATAGGCCGCTGTCTTCAGTATCCTCGCGCCTCTCGTGGTCTTCCAAGCCTGTAGATCATGGCCCTTCAAGCCTGGTAGTCTTGACGTCAATTTTCCCAATTCAGATTCGAGGTTTTTGTCGACACAGATTGAGGTATCCTTGCCCCGTTTCTCCCACTCTGCTTTCTCGAGGAAAGCCACAAGCTCATCCATTGTATCCATCTGCCGTTCAAGACCGGCCTCAGGAGCCGTAATACTCCGGGTTGTCGACATTCACTGCGAGTGGAAGTTTTTAGCAACGAACTAAAATCGTAAAGTGATATGACATACATTTGCTTTCAAATAGTAGCCAACTCTGCGATCAATTTTCCGGAAGTATTATTTCAACACCTTCAAAAAAGACATCAAAACGTAGGGAAGTGTTTGCGCGAAAAGAGGGTATCTGGTGGAGGGGTTTCGGAAATTGTCGTTGTTGCCCAAAATAAATACGTTCTCCCTGTTAACCCACTCGCGCAGTTTCGCCCATCTGATTACTGCAGTGGGCGGGGCAGCCATCCCCCACCGCTATCACGTATCATGAGAAGCAAGCCAAGAATCAGCAACCGCACATTGCTTTTTCTCTCCACATTTGTAAAAACCCATTCACATTGATTCCATGTGACATTGGATTTCTGAGAGCCACGGAGGTGAACTCCAATCACGTGACCACGGTCTGCAAAGAATGAATGTTATTGAAGGTCTGACCTCCTAACTACGGTTTGTATAGGAGTTTTATCGCCACCTAGGGGCTTCATCTAGTTCCCAAGTAGGAATGCTAGACCCCATGTTGTGGTGGTGCTAGACGTTGGAATGTGGTGCTGGATAGCGATTAGTAAGTTGATTCTCCACCAGAGGTCAGTTGTCGATTTCTTGATCAAATCATGTGTCGGAGACCAGGGCTTACGTAATATTCGGTCTACAAGCAGCTACGCTGCACAAAATGCATAAATAATAGAGTCAACCAGCTGACTTGAAGTCTCGCCGGCCTCCTTGGACCTTGGCTGTCTTGCCAAGTTCAAGCCCTACTGTTGCGCTGAGCAGCTCTGTAGACCTGCTCAGTTGCCAACAAAAGTACTTCGCAAATACCACAAGGTCAAGCCCTGGATACCAAACACTAGTATACGGCTGTTAGACAACTATCAGAATCTAGATCGGTTGGCACGCGTCCCTCCTATTGAACCAAAGACGACTTCCTATCGGCAAGATGGTCGCCTTGATCCAACGAAGTCGGGGCCGAGAGACGGCTGGCTCAGGATTCCAACTTTGGTCGACTGTCGAACACGACCCTCATTCAACCAATTCTTGCCCAGGAATATTGGGTCCGCATTCTGACCGCATTCTGATCATACAGAAGAAAGCACCGGGACTTATCGCTCCGGACGAATACCCGGTACCCCATGCACCATGGTGGAGGTGGAGCTTGATGAAGGAATTGCTAAATTTGAAGAATACTTTGGCATTTTTCAACGGGGGCAATCACTGGTGTTCTCTGCCCGGCTTCTAGACGGCAGATTGAGCCTTGTCCCGTGTCCACCATATCCTATTTCTGTAACTTGCCAAACTTACGTTTGCGAAGGGTTTGATAGAAGCGGAAGAATGGAATAGGCTTTAGAGACGTTATAGTATCAACAAGGAGTCCTATTTTTGGTTGGACTTCCCGATTGATAGACTTCTTTGAGGAGCTGCATCCAAGGTCTGCAACGGGCCCTCGGTCGATCACAGTTGATTGTCAGAGGTGGCTCGGAACAGCCAATCTAAGAGCGTCTGGACTCTGTCAGGAACAATCTTCGCGCAATGCCGCGACTTCTTGAAACTAAGGACACACGGCTAGCCCTACAAAATAAGGCCGGCTCACATTATCATACTTCTTGTTAATCTTCATAAAGACCTCCAGACACATTGTAATCAGTGGGTGCATTGCTGCACTATCTTCCTCCAACTATGGATTTGAGAAGCCTACAGGTTGATTTTATTCGATTTATTAAACGCGTGAAAAGGAAAGCTGCAATCCTGGGAGGAGGGTGGTCAAGGGTTTGAAATCAAGTGCCGTGGTGATCCTAAGCGCTTGGATAGCGACAAGCATGAGTCCAAGCCCCCAAGTCAAATTCAGTCCCCCCAATATGCTCAGCCAAGTTCTGGAGGTTTCTCGAGAAACCGACCACCTCAAACGTCTATCACTAGGCATAATTGCGACAACTCAATCTTACGCTCACCAGGCGGTGATAATCCCTCCGCATACACATTCGACCATGTACGAGAGTTTGCATCAACATGCCAATCGCCTAATCAACCCTCTGAGCGCGCCGTTGATCTGTCACTTGACCTGAGACCCCCGGAACCAGCCGTCTTCAGACCAGGTCGGGGGTATGCGAGCAGGACCGTCACAAATTCGTGATGGAGAGAAATCCCATTTTACTGCCGTGCTCCACCCCTTTTGTGTGCTATGCATGCACATGCATCGGATACTCAAGCGGACAATGTTGGGCTCCAGGTTTATCGTGAATCCCTCCACGAAGCCTCGAATAACCCTGTCCAGCGGGATTCAGTTGAGAGTGGATCTATCATTATGTTACCGTCTTTCAAGTCTAGTTCGAGTCTCGGTGAGAGGATACCAACCAGCGAAAGCAGCAGCTACTTGACCGCGCACCTGAATATTGAGTCAAAGAAAATAAATAGCAGTCTGTCACTCAGCCAGTATATAGTTCCGCAACTTCTCTCCTTTTCATTTCCCTACTGTGCTCTTCTGTCCTTGAAATCACTTAGTTATAGCATAAAGTCTTCAGTTTCATCGTTGCCTCCTCCTACTGTCGATTCTTACTTCACAAGTCCTCGACTAAAACACTCGGGCTCCAGAATCATTGTTTCTCCCATTTCTACCTTTTGAGATCAGCAATGAACTTCCCGTGCACGGAATGCACACAAGTGCTAGACTCTATTACCGCGTGGGAAGATCATATCAAGGGCCATACTTTTATAGCCGGATTTGTGTGCCCGGAGTGTCCCAAGATTATTCACAAGAAGGAAACATTCTTTGCCCAGATGCATTATTATCTTGACCATGAGGCGACTGTGGATACTGCGAAACGAGTTGCCGAAGATATGGATAATCGTGTTGTCCCTTGGGACGGAAAGATCTGGTGCGGAGACTGCGAGCAAATCATCAGGGTTGAAGGTGACAGTGGCCCCCGTGGCAGTATATCATCCGCAGCGGTAGCACATCTTGCATCCCATCTTCCCAAATGATGGCGGCGCCTCTATTTTAGGAATCAATCCTCGAGACCATGTACGCAAATCGCGCACCGTTTTGGCAAGCTTATTAACTATTTCTAGGTGGAAGACTGTGAGCCAACCTGCTAGCCATCATGGCCGTCGAAATACTCCGTCAGCGAGATCAGAAATAGACATTAGCGACTCGGACGTGACGCAGATTCCAATTAGTTCGCATGCCGAATTCTACCTGTTGGAGGGCACTTGTCTCTCTCGTCAATTAGTATATAGTTCTACATCTTTCCCTTTTTTTCTCGCCTTACTGTTACTTTCCATTTTATGTCTCGTCTGCCCATAACCATCTATCCTGAACTTTGAAGTGCTAGGATTTACTTCTTTCCCTTCTTGTACCACCAATCAACGTGAGAAAGCCTGCCAACAGGTTTGATCTTGCAAAAATACTGCATGGCTCATGATCTAACGTTCACAATCCTATCTGTAGGGTATGATACTAATCCAGAGAATTGGTTTCTACGTGCTCTTGTTGTACGACATCTCACCAAGATTTGCTGTTCGAGAGGGGGGTAATAAAGGACTTTGTCCAGGAAGAGTGCTTGCCGGACACTGCATAAACGCCATTTTAAATGGCCAAAAGCTCAATTAGCTAGAGCAGACACTCAAGAATCCGGGTATATGGCTTGCTCTGATGGGTGTTTTTCCCGGCTTGGCCGCCTTCCTTCTTAGGAGTTAATTTATGTTGGAGATTTGATCTACGAGTATCGAGATGTTTTAGAAAAAGCATAAAGATGTTCACAGTTGGTGGATAACTGCAGTCGGCTGTACAGTACTTTGGTTCTCGGCCCATAAAAGCGCCGCTTGTTGATGTATGTCAAGTGCGGCTAGAGAATGCAGATCGATCGGCATGCTGTGGAGAAGAGGTCCACTGTCAGCGGCTACAATAACACTTTGGAAAGATTCTACGAGTCAGCTCAGGCTGTCCAGCCAATAATTCATCTTTCTATTCTTTTTTCTTTTACCTGCGCCTCTACATCCCCACTCTGACTGATGACGAGAGTTCGACTCCAATACTGGAAACAAACTTGAGGGAGGAGGTTGCGTTGTGTTTCGGACAGTCCAGGCCAGCTTGGAAACTCAGGAACACTTCCAGCGCCAGATTGCTACGCTTTTCCAAGCCAATCACCTTGTTCAAGTGTAGGACAATACTGGAAAAGAAGAAAGAAATTATTCTATCAAGAACTATAAGAGGGCACAACAGCCCATCCTCTGCCGTAAATTAACAAACTTCATTTGCATACATTATGCCGGCAATTGTTTTGGATATTCTCCATCGGTTCCTACCACCCCCCTATATCTCTCTAGAGGATGATTCTACTATCAGTATAAAGGGCTGGTCCACAGATTTCGATAGGATAAGACCCGAGTATATGGTCTTCCATGCTGCCACAGTCAACTCTATCGATCAACACCTGGGACCTGCGCTTGATTACGCCCAGCGCGATCCAGCAGCAGCCGATGAAATTGGTCTTCATGTTGCTGCACAACGTCCAAATATAATCAATCACCAGCAAATTCTGACAGAGGGTGACGTCCGTCGCGATTTCTATGAGAATGTCGAGTCTGTTTACCGGCTAGGATTTCGATATGGCCCTCGGCCGTGGCCGAGATCAGAGTGCGGTCCTACAGGGCATACCACTACGAATATCACAGTCGACTATCAGCTTTCTTGGTCTAGTGAAGACCTACAGTATGAGAAAGCAGTAATGATAGGGGAGATGAAAAGACCCGGTGTGATTGTACCGCATGAATGGCTCGGCCCGGAACATGGAGGTCGGATACCAGGACGGAACACCCGCGCGCTCCAACTCCAGCTCCGAGGGTAGGTGAGAAGACCACCCTCCACAGTACTTTGATTAACACAATGCTACAGGTATGCGTATCAGTACAAATGTCCTCAAGTGTTTCTGTACGATTCTGTACATCTTTTGATTCTGCAGTTCAGGGCTCGTACAAGAGAAGACATCCGCAGCCGGGATTGCATTATTGACTGTTGGATTATACCTCGCGCAGAGGAATATTGTACCTTCCAGTATGCCCTCTATCGCCTAGCCTGGCGCGGCTGGGTGAGACTATCGGCTACCTTGGACGGGGGAAACAGAGATGAACGATTGGAGTTGGAAGTTACTATTGATAGGATGGATCGAAGATATGAGTACTGGTCAGGAAGGCCGATTTGGGAAGTCACTCCCGGAAGATATGAGTATGTTCATCCAAACGGATGGCAGAGACAATGGATGCAGAACCAGCAGCAGAACAATGGCTACTGGTTTTGGGCGCGACCGGGATCGCAGGATCGTGTACGTGACACAGGGAACTGCCTCCTGTAGGCAGCAACCTCACCGCTTGGCAATCGGAATAATAAAACGGGAGGCCCCTGGGATCGTGTAATAAAAGATGGACGTTCGAAGAATCTTGTGCTTCTCTCTCTAACAATGGATCAACCTCCTCGCGTGAGTAAAGAATATGCCTGACTTCGCGGATTTGTATAACTATCTAATACCTCTGACCGATAGGAACTTCGCCTTGGCAAAAAAACCATATTCGCTACAACGGCTACGCTATTAAGCCGCCACCGGCCAATCTATCGCCTTAAAGTTAAACAGTCATCCCTTCTCAGTATAATTGGGTTATTATTCCCCAGGATCAAGGCTCGTTGGCCTGGGTGGTTTCTGCCAGCCGAGATAATTGTTAAGAAGATGAAAGAAGGCTGGGAGCAGGAATTCCGGACTGAGATTGCTACATATAAATACCTAAGACCAATCCAGGGTATTATTATACCCAGGTTTTATGGTGAAGCAATCTATGATGGATCTCCAGCACTTGTCGTGGCGGTAGTTGATGGTATAACTCTATCCCAGGTAGCACGCGCTATCTATACTCAACATCATTACCCTATTGCAAATCTAAGAGGCCAAATTGAGGAGGCATTATATACTTTATGGCAATATGGGGTAGAGTACCTTGATGGAAAGTTGGATAATTTGTTTTTATTAAAGGATGGGCGTATTATGGTTATTGACCTCGAGCTGGTCTTCCTCTGTACTACAAAGGAATGGCAGGAGACTGAGAATTATGAAGCAGTTGACTACCTAATGGTGGACTTTGAGACCAAGAAACAGATGTACCTGACTAGTTAATTGATTATACGGAACATGAAGCATTAACTGCGTTTTTGTATGTGCTGAGTATCTTGGAATCCCTTCAACGCGAATGCCGACGGAATAATGTAGATCTCAGCTCCTTTAAACCGAGGGCAGTGTCTTGGACGAGCCGGCCAAAGAATTAAAAGTATAAGAGTATGATTGCAAGCTTGGCAGTATATACAATTTTTTCTTACTATCGTGATTCGTAGAAGCTCTGGACAATCCTGGACTGATTCTTTCCTGCTGGGTTAGTACAAAGCTGAATACAAATCCTTCTGTTTGTATATCAATGGTATTAAGCAGTTGGCTTCACAATAATGGTAAAGATCAGGGATAATAACCACTGAAGATGGCCCACGACTTTCCTCCACGTTAGTTAGATTATACCTCACCACGCCTACAAAGACGCCGAATCTGCTCCCTGATGCAGACCATTGTTCACACAGATCTATCTAATCAAGTCTTATTCAAATACGATGTGCATCTTGACAAGCATACTCCAACCCTTTCGCGCCTGCTTTCGGTCCAAAAACAATAAACAGTTATCTGGGCCTTCCAACGAGGTATATGCGGCTTCAAAGCGCAACGATTTTAATTATAAAGACCCATCAACTACAGTTAAGGTGATTTTCGTTGCCAGACCGACTCTTGATATAATTGAAGCCGATGTCAAACACGGAGTCTCGTTCATTTCACGTTTGGTTGGCCTCTGCATCTCTCATAATGGTGACCCGGAGCCTTGTTTTATGATTTGCTATCAGGGCTCGGGGGACTATGGCGCCATTTCCTGTCCAATTACCGTTTATGCCGACGAGGGAAAAATGGCTCATATTCAGGCTCTGCTTGATTGTGCGCGCAGGCTGATAGACCGAGAGGCAATGGACTATCTTCGTCAGCATTACCAGAAAGAGAACGCGGACGACATACTTGCTGTTAAGAAGAAGGAGAATAAGCCCGAGCTCTTGTTTTGACCGAAAAATTATTTTTATATCTCCACTGTCTATCAAGCTAATATTTGTCCTCTCTCTTATTTTCTTTTGTCTCTCTTTCATGGGTTTCTGCTTCTCATACCAGTCCAGTCCCCTTTTGCCTCCTGCTTGTCATGATTGGTCTGTTATACAACTGGGGCAAATGATGGGATTATTACCACTCGTGCGGTTAATTTGTAATTTTAAACAACTCGTTTGGAAGTATTTGTGGCCAGTGTCTGAGAAAATGCAATCTGAAAAGGGCGAGGTTGAAAGACCTGAATGGTGAAGCAGATGTTGAATGGGCCGATAGGTAGAAGCTTCAAAGCCACCAAGCCGAGTCAATTCAAGTGTAGTACTAGATTGACCAAGATCTACGAAGGAAGTACGGCATGACGAATATAATAATCCTGCTCCCGCCCTTTGCACCTAATCTTACTGCAAATTGTACCTGTGTCCATTCAGGAGTGTGGGTAGTACTCGAAATATGGAATGCAGTATGAATCAAACTGTCAACTCTCAACTTCTGCAATGCCCTTTTGATCATCGACCCCTTTTTGGAGATACTTGCTCTATGGGAGATGCGGCTGGCATTCCATCACTACTTGCGGTCTGCAGTTATGAGGACTTAGAAACCTGGTCTCCGTCTCTATCCCCAGGGGATGGCCCCCTGTCAGCTGTTGTCTCGGGAGCAAAGCCAACTCAGGCTGAGTTGTCTGATAATCAACAGGATATTCCCAATGCGGGCACAGACAACACTGAGGCCGTTTATTCAGTATGGTTATACCTGTTCACCAATCCACTCAATGCTGCTAATATATTCCTTCCCTCCTTAGGATGGTGTTGTACCGGAAACGGCTGCTGATAAGGCTACGGATCAAGGAAAGAATCGCAGACTGGTAGATCAACTGGATAAGAACTATCCAGGTACGCGTGTACCGAGGTTGAGACAAGGAAAGCAGCCACCATCCCTCAAGGATTCACGGAAGAAGGACCGGGTTTTGAAGAATAAGGCTTTGCGAGAAGCACGAAAGTTGACAGAGTCCCAACCGCCAGTATTACGAAGGTCAGCGAGGCACCGGAAAAGGTTACCTAACTATTACAAACCGATTATATTTGACTTCGAGTAGATCTGCTAGGCTACATGGATATTAAGTTTGGAGAAATTCATACTATTCGACGATTTATTCAATGATCCTCGATCTCGACAGCCACTGTGTTGTTCTCCGCCACCGAGAATCTAAACCGGTAAGCTGTACTCTTCATGTACTGCTGAATATTCAGAAGCCACTGAACAAATATAGAAACAAAGACTTTCCCGTGCTCCCAATGACTTATCGACACGCCAACAGCCGGAAATTCCGTATGAGAAATTGGTCTCCATATTTTCCAGCCCCCGAATCTCACGGAGTAATGCCCACGATTAAACTCTAGGTACACGTAGCAAGTTAATTGTTTCCATATTAGATTATTAGATGGCCGTCATCTCGCAGGCCACACTACGATTTATAGTCGCAGAGATGTGGTTGATTAACTGCGGGGTAGCTAACTCATGCCAAGAATGTTTGCCTCTTTTCATGGACAAGGTACCTAGTTTTCTGGGTTTGCATGGCCAGGCCGCCAAGCACTCGTATGACTCATACGTGATCTATTCTTTGTTTAGAGTAGCGTTGGGTTTCGGGCATTGAGGGGTGAAGAACTAGAAATTCATCAGGAACTAAGGCGGTAGGTGAAATCCTTAGTGGCAGAACGAAAGTGCGCATGTCGGTCTACTATGAAATAACTAAGCTGGACAAAGTGGATAAGTATTAGGGGAACTTGACTCTCCATTCACACCTTATGTGGGGTCAGATAGATGTGCCGAGGCCGAAGACGATCGGACGAGCTTCAAAGGCTTGCGTCGCTGATCCTGTCAAAAGTCCCGCGCTCTGCTTAACGACCACTGAAGCGCTCACAATTACGCGCCGGTGCAACTTCACATACCCAATAATGCTTCGATTCTAATAGCATTGATGCAACTTCACTTGCGCCTTCACAGCTAGGGCAGCACCAAGCCAGCGAAAACGGCGGAATGAACGAGCTCAAATGATTTCAGCTTCTGGATGGAAATGGCAGGATTAGTAGGAAAGACAATCTTTCCAATACCTATTGGCTGGCATCGTTCCTCAAAATTCGAAGTGCCAATAAGTTCTTCCAATAAGGTCTACATAGCACGATGTCGATACTAACTCTGAAGATGGGGTGGACGGGTTGTCAGCGGATCATGGCACTCAAATCATCTCACCTGAATGGCGCACAGATCGTATTAACCAAGACGCGATTTTGACGTTCGTGATCAACTCGGCGCCTAAGTTTGAGCACCCACATCCATTCTTTTTCGATACGTGCTCAGGCTACTGGAATAGGATTCTTAGGCGCCTAAAGTCATGGCTCCATGAGCTGGGAGAAAAGTATATATATTCCACCATCTGGAAGCGTTGGTACTCTTTCGATCACATTTCTTTCGAACTACCTGCTTTGGCCCATATCTTCACACACACACCCACCCACCCCTTGTCTATTCGACATGTCTTTCAATCGAATTCTCAAGAAAATTCCCGTTGGAAGCATCACCAAAGGCGGACAAGAGATAACACTCTCGGTGGCCACTCAAACTTCTAGTTGGATCAGGCCTGATTACATCGCGATCCAGCAGGGCCCGGGTTTCAAGAGCGCCGTCGAGGCTTCTCAACATTTGGTGCCGTCAGGAACAAAGGAAGTTTGTCAAAGGTTTAAGCGGAACCTCAGTCTTAGCATCCAGCTATAAGCTAAAAGATGAACAGAGAAACTGCGCATACGAGCGATAATGATACGCGAGACCACTATACTGGAGTCTGCTTCGATGAAAACGGCGATGGAAAGAGTGTGCATTTCCCATCCAAGGATTAGGGTACTTTGTGCAAAGAGGTTTCTCCGGTAGTGAATCGCAGGTACTCACGGTGGCAAGAACGATGAAATATTATGAAGTGGAATAATGAGGTCCGGCGAACGAATATCAGAGTTGAAGGAAAGACGGAACGTAGCCTATCTCAAATGGTACTATATGCGCGGGAGGGGTTTCAGACTTCGCACAGATTAAGTACATTCCAGAATAAAGTACCGAGATTGAGACACTCAAACCAATCAAATTCAAGACTGATGAAACCACTGATCTTCTAGGAGTTGTCGTGCTGATGGCCTATCTCGAGGGTCTAGCCTCATGATTCTTAGCATGAATTCCTTGTCGTCTTGACAGATTTCCTCAGTAGTGGTAAGGTGAAAAGGCCGCAGAGTCTCTGCTGGGCTGTTCTGCATGACCCAAGTAAGAATCGCCAACCTCTGTTGGTCTGCGATCTCTTCGTACGACTCTGGAAATGGCCCAAAGCATCTATGATGCTTCAGAAGAATCTTGACATCGTACTCGTCATGATCTGGAGGAACATCCGGCTTGAAAATGTGAAATCCAGATCCGTAGAGGAGGCTGATAAGCTGTTTTGCTTACATCGACGTTAATATTCGTTCGAAGCTCTTCAGCCGCGAGGTTGAAACTTGCCGTTGCACCAAATGACCAAATATCTGTTGCAGTACCCCATTTCATTTGAAGGTGAGCCTCAGGGCTTCTAAAAATAGGAGTACCGATAGGGTCGCCACGTTGCGCATGAACGGAATCCACGTGAACGGTGCTTCCAAAATCTGCCAGCTGAACATCTGTAAATCGAAAATCGTGTTCACCGTAGTTCACTAACACGTTGCTGGGTTTGATATCTATAGCCCGTCTGTCTTAGTAAAATTCAGCAGCAGAGAAGCAAAGATCGACTGATCCCACCAGTGTGTACAAATCCCTCATCATGCAAGACGGCAAGTGCTTCGAGCACCTTTCTTGCAACAAACACCACCTCTGAATGATTAAGCCGTTGTTTGTTCGATGCCTTTAGAACATCGTCATCGAGGTATTTTAGTATGAGCGTAGGAGAGGCATTAGTATCTTCGAGCTCCTCAATGAGTGGGCGGATAGAAGATGTTCGGTGTTGAAAACGAAGTAGCACATCTCGCTCGTTCTGTAATCGAAAGTGTCGGACACTCTTTGCGATAGCTTTCTGCTGATACTCATTCCTGTGGTTATTAATATAAGAATAGTATATCACACCGAAACCATACAGGGACTGCATACGTCGCCAGCCAGATACAGTCATGGAGTTGTTTTGTGATGGTCCAAACCCCCGTCCGGCTTCTCAAAGACTGACCAAGGAGTAGCGCCGATGCCATAACGGAGTACCTCGATATGTTTAACAATTAATGTAGAAAATGAAACGACGTTAGAAGAAAGCAGGAGTCGTTGGGGTAGGAAAGGTAAGTTGCGACGAGATATGCCGCCTTCTACTTTTGTGTACTAGTACAACGGTTAAATACTTTCGCCGAACTGCTTGCTCTGCGGGCTGTTTTCACTGCAGATGAGATTGCTTCGATTAACAACGATGCTGGTGCAATCAGAGGTATAGAATTAATGCGGAGCCTAAGGTAATCACTGGGCCAGATATGGCCAAAAGCTTTTACTCTACCGTCCTTAAATCTAGACAACCAGCACGTCATGGGTAGAGTCCACTCTAGTGAGCAGCAGCGAGTCAACCCACTAGGACAAATTTAGCAGGCTCAATCTAATTAACTCAAGTGCTTCCGTACAGCTTACTCCATATTCAAGATAGAAATTGCTCAGCGCAATACTACCCTTTCCCTTATTACGAATAGGGTTTTTTGGTTAAACTACCCAAATTTCTTCCCTTTTATTCCATGCGCCGCATGGATCGATATTGTTGAAAACTGGTCAGAGTACCTGCAATTATCTCGTTGAGGAAACCAGCGTAATTATAATGCGAACATGTTCAGCTGTCGTCGGTTCGGCGGTACTCTCGGTAGAAATCTCCAAAAAGGAAAGCAAAGCCACTAAATGTGGCGGCTGTGTGGCTGATTCGCAGGCAACACGGAAGCCGGGAGACTCTACTTCCGACGGATAGCGCGAGAAAAGGCCACGTCAGCAATTCAGGCTTGGCGGGTGGATTTTAGACGGCTTCAGGCTGTTTAGGTGAAAGCCTGAAAACAAGAACAATAAAAACATAGAAACACTGCTCGCTCCACTCGCAAAAAAAGTAAAAACATACAACAGCTGGGATTCGCATGTGGTCACCCACCATACTACTAACCAGCCGGCGTGTGGCTTAAGTACGGCTGAGCGGACGGGAAGCCCTGTTCTCCACACCCTGTGGTCGTATGTGCTTGATATTGGTGAAAACAAGATCTATGTCTAATTCATCGCGTGTAACTGAAGAAGCTCGAGATGAAACCACTTGCCTTTGCTATGATGATCTCCATGTTTCCAGCTCAGATGAGTTACCGGCACATACGCCGTGACCCATTTTGTACTGCAGCATCCTCGTCGAGCCAAACGAATGACGTTGGCGAATATGTACGGTGCACTTATGAGCTCCGTCGAGGATTCAAGACGCAGCGACAGACTGTAGGCGAGTGGCCATAGAAGCGATTCCTTCTGGCATCTGATGGACAAGGTTAGACTGCAATAAGCTCGGCAAGAAACAGAGGTATAGCGCAGGCGCAGATTGAAACGGGTTGAACCTTGTTACGAGATGCACAGAGACAGAGAGGGCAGATTGAAACCCAGGCTGTATTGGCCATAGGTACGCACGTAGCCTACTAAGGGGCGGATGCCTTTCAAGGATAGGATATCTACTGATACGACTCGATTGCGAACGAGCGTAGGTAGGTTGGCACACCAAGAAGCTTATGTGGTATAGGTTTCGGGCCGGCCCGAACTGCAAAAATTATATTTCCCCAGATAGGTATAGCCCTAAAGACGTACAAATTATTCGGCAAGAGAAGCAGGCCAGGAGAAGGGGAAAAGAGAGGGAAAAGTTCTTTGATCAATACGAGTTCTGGCACAGCTTCGGAGTAAAATCACGCTTCCGCTTCTCCATCACTGTTCTTCACAAAGTTATGTATTCCGAGTCTCAAATCGCCGGAGTATCCTTGATTTGACAAGGGCCGAGGTTTGAGGTTTTATCATTTGACGTGTCAACCCTGCTGCAGTTGGGTGGTTACACATATAGGGGCCAATCGACGAGCAAGCGCCATGGAACATACAGAAGAGACATGATCTTGAAATGGTGCAACTAGCCGAAACGCTGGGTGACTGGTAGATAATTAAAGCAATAATAATAGATGTTGCAGAAGGCTTATTGTTTCCATCTCGAATGCACCCACTCGAAATATCCAACTGACCGAGTCTGAGGCTGATAGCTGATGTGGGATCCCGACTTTCCTACGTTCAGCACCTGGACACTACATAGGAGGCCCCATACAAACAGTCCAGAGGGCGCTTCCAAGGCGTTATACAGCGTTGATGTGCTTCAAGCGGCTTTGGGGCATATAAATACACCTAGGTCAACTTCGCGTTGTTTGTGAAATACTCATTTTGCATCCCCGGAGAATAACTGTTTATCCCGTTTTTATATGGACCAAGAGCATGAAAGCTCGAGCAAAGATGGCCACCGAAGCACCAACATATCCGCAACCCTACCCTGAAACCCGACAGCCGCTGGTCCTATCCACATATATTGTGTTTACTGCTCTGAGTTCGGCCGCTGTGATACTACGTTTTGTGTCCCGGCGCATTGGCAGCGTGGCATGGCAGCGCGATGACATCCCCATCTTACTGGGCTGGCTTTATACGGCGGATTTACAGGATCCGTTATTGGTAGCCCAACCTACCTACCTATACCTGTGTTTGCCTTTCAGTCGGACGAACAGCGACATGATATCCTGATACTTTTCTAACAAAGTCCATTCTCAGCGGACGTGAGGTACGGCGGCCTCGGCCTGCACCAGTCTCTCGTCGACCCAGAGGCGATGGAAGCCCGGGCAAAGTTCCTCCTGGCCATCAGCTTCATCTACCTGACCGGCGCGGTTCTCCCCAATTTAGCCATCCTGGACGTGTACCTGCGCTCATTCTTCGTCCACAAGCCGTCGTGTATGATCTGCTACGCGACAGCCATCCTCCTGCTCGCCAACTGGATTGCCAATACCGCGGTGGGGTTTGCAGTATGTCGGCCCCTCAGCGCGCTCTGGAGCGCACCTGCAGGCAACATCGCAGTCCACCGCTGTATCGATATAAACGATTGGTTCCAGTACGGTCGGGTCGTGAATATCGTTACGGACGTTGTGATGCTGGTTCTTCCCATCCCTCATGTGCTCGGCTTGCCGTTGAAAACCCGCATGAAGCTCGGTGTGCTCGCTACATTCTTTTTTGGTAGTGTGTGAGTAACCCTGCTCTGCTTTTTGAGTCAGCTGTAACAGAGCTATGTGTGTAAACTAGCACCAATGTCCTTGCCGATAGTACCTGGTCCGGCGCACTGCTTATGATATGGAGCATGGTGGAGACTGGCATGTATTTGATCGCCGCTTGCATGATGTCTTATCTGCCTCTGGTGAGATATCTGTGGCATAAAATTGGACACGGACAACAGGGTAAGGTAGACAGTGACATCTTCCAGTCACCGCCGCTTACACAATGCTGAGGGGACAACCCCGATACTTGCTCAGGGCAGCTTCAACATTGGGAATTATAACTTCGGTGATGAATCATCTGGCCTCGGGCGCAGATCATGCTGACGCAGGGGGTCTATACCGGAGCGAGTCTATGCAGACTAACTAGACTGTCCTTGAACAGCGTGTCAATTTGGTTACCATCGATTCGATCGCTTGACTTGATTGTGCTGCAATGATGGCTCTGGAGTCTCTCTCTCTCCAGTTAAATATGGCCTAGGATCGAAAATATCTCCCGTGTTCAGCATGAATAGAGCTATTCAGCCACGTCCATCCTGCTACTCTCTCCACCACCGCAATGTTGCTGACAGGATAGCAGATGTTGGAAGGAACTATTCGACTCCCCGCTCCTCCACTTCCTTTTATGGTATACAAACAGAAACAGACAGGGCTTACCCACCTACAGATGCAGGTCAGACATATTGCAAGCTGCCTGCCACCGACCAAGGTGGCAGCGCCCTAGTCTGTCCTTGACAGAGGCTGTGCGTGCACAGGGTACATTGTACATAGCAGCACACACTCATCGTGATTACCTACAGCCGGCCATGCCCTCCTTTCCAATTCTCTAGAACCCGGCGCTTATTATCTACACACGGGAATCAGATCTAACACAGCCTAGCTCCACCCCCCAGCTTAACAGCCAGTTTCGAAATCTCTCTAGTAACAGCACACTGCTCAAGGACTCTTATACCTGGCATAGTAGAATCGTATCCTTCGATTTGGGTTTACTTGAGCCCTCCCGTCCCTTTTCTCTAGCTAGTCATCTGAGTTAGTAGTCGCACTCGCATAAACTAGCCACCATCATACTTTGAGTAGCCCGTGCCTGTGCTCGTGCCCGTGCAAAGCATCGCGTCAAGATGATGGAGCTCTTAATAAGGAATCCCGCTACTGCAGCTAACTTATGTGCAGCGCAGACCCTCCAGAATGCTATGGGGCTGCAGATGTGCATCCACATGGCCAGCCATAGCCATAGCCATCTCAAGGCCTCCGCCTGCAGCCGCTTCACGTCTTTCAAGTTGCGACTGGCTGGCGACACCGAAGCAGCCTTTCATTTCATTCCATTCCATAGCCTGAGCCGTAACCATGAGACACGATCGGCGATATCGTGGTGGAATTATACCCATTGGAGGAGGAACCTTCACTCTGGGTGGACTGCACACCCGAGCCAGCTTATCCATACCGTGGACCTTCACGGCTGATGAATTCTATCCATGTTATCGCGGGGGGTCTCGGTGGGCTGATGAGGCAATGCGATACTCTAGGTTATCACTGATGCTTTTTACGGGGGAAGTGGATTTAGATATGGAACTTGGATAATGTATGCACATTCATTTATAAGGGTGCTTGGAGGGTTGAGCCCAGACCATCCATCA
Source organism: Aspergillus undulatus (assembly GCF_047715775.1). Classification (NCBI taxonomy): domain Eukaryota; kingdom Fungi; phylum Ascomycota; class Eurotiomycetes; order Eurotiales; family Aspergillaceae; genus Aspergillus; species Aspergillus undulatus. The sequence continues at coordinate 95,276 of NW_027396653.1, forward strand.
ATACCTGAATGACTATTTCGCCATCATAGGCGTAATATATACATCTAGTCATCATATCATCCACTGATATCCCAGCAAGGATTCTCTTTTTCGAGGGGTCTCCCTAGAACTGTTGAAGAACCACCGCGCAAAAACAAGATAAAAACGAAACAAATCCAGCTAAAAAAAAATAAAAAGGAAAGACGAGGAACGAGAAACCACAACTATTAAGTCTTCCGATAGAACCGACTCTCAACCCACGGCATCCCCGTAACAACCGCCTTCCGAACCTTATTCCTCACCAGAATCCCAACCTCGGTCCCCTTCTTATGCATCCCCTGCCTCACATACCCCATCGCAATATTCGTGCCCCCCAGAGACGGACTCGGACACCCAGAAGTAACGACACCAATCTGCGTCTTAGACTCATCATTCAGGTCGACGATGACGGCGCCCTCGCGCGCGGGCGAGCCCTTCTCAACCGTGAACCCGACACGGCGCTGAGAGAGGTTCTTGGACGGTGATGCAATCTGAGGGAGGATTGTCTCGGACCCGTTGAAATTGGCCTGTGGGGAGGACGGGTCGCGGCGGTCTTTGCCTACGATCCAGCCTAGTGCTGCGGCGGGGGGAGTCTGGGATGTGGAGATGTCGTGGCCGTAGAGGCACATCCCCGCCTCGAGGCGGAGCGAGTCGCGCGCTGCGAGGCCGGCGAGTTTAACGGAGGGGTTTTGAAGGAGGGTTGCTACTACATCGGCTGGGGAGACTGAGGGCGGGATGGAGATCTCGAAGCCGTCTTCGCCTGTGTAGCCGGTTCGGGAGATGAGGAGGGGTTCGGAGATAACTTTTCCATTAGGGAGGTGTATTCTGAGTTCGCGACAGTTGCCGAAGTAGAGTGTGCTTAGGTCGCAAGGTTCTGGGTCCTTGTGGGTGACGAGCCGTTGCAGGACAGCGGCGGCTTCGGGGCCCTGGAGGGCGATGAGGGAGTGGTTGGAGAGGATTTTCCAGTTGATTTCCTTCTCCTGGCCGTTGGCGGCCTTGAAGGCGTCAATTTCGGCTGTCAGGAAGGCGAGGTCTTCGTCGCGGCGACCGGCGTTGGTGACGAAGTAAAAGGTGTCCTTGGACAGGCGGGTGATGACGGTGTCATCCACAATGCCGCCGGTTCCGGACTCGAGGAGACAAGAGAGTGTTGATGTGTTATCTTGGAGCTTGTCAAGTGACGAAGGCGTAACCTTCATGAGCAGTTCAAGGGCGCCGGGGCCGCTGAGGCGATGCTGGACCCTGATAAACCAAAGCAAATCAGTCACCGATCGTAATAACACAATCCAGCCCCGAAAGACAGAGATGAGAGGAAAAATGACATACATATGGCTCACATCAAACAAGCTCGCCTTTTCCCTCGTCCACATATGACTCTCAACATGGCTCAAGTCTCCATACTGAAGGGGCATAGAGAACCCCGCAAAAGGCACCATCTTAGCCCCATTCGCAATATGCAAGTCATGAAGCTTCGTCTGTCGCAGTGAGCCAGGCGGCGTCACAGAAGAGGCATATCTCACGCCATTGGCAATGGGCAGCGTGCCAGGGGCGGCGATAGAGCGCCCTGAACCTGGGGAGCGGAGAGTGCGGCGGGCGTGCGGAGAAGCAGCTCCAAGCTGTCGGGGGAGGCCATTGGCGCCGACAGAGGTGGTTTGAGCAAGAGATCGCAATCCAAGGAGATGGATACCTCGTCGTAGGGGTCGTACAGCAGACATTTTGATCTGATTCTTGTAGAATTGAGATAGAAGTGAGGAATGAGCAAGAATCGGAGAATGCAGCTCAGAAAAGCGTCATAATGGACGGCAAAGTCACGTGCGATAGGGAAATCCCGCGGAGGAGATGATAAGATAAGGCGCGGTGCGGAGAGTCAACTCCGATATGATCGCCGGATCGAGTCCTGCACTGGTCATTTTTTGCACTTGCATATTCACAAACAGTGTCAAATGTCTATGATAGGTTGTAGAATTCGCATCGAGCTTCATCATTTTATTGTGTCGGGCCGAACAATCTAATCGAACGAAACGAAACGAAGCAGCGTCCCAAAGCACAAGCGACAAATCTCGTCTTGCATTAGGTAAATATCATGATGGTATCTTTAGATCATAATCCCACACCACAAAATTCAATGTAATAGAAGAACACGATCCCAGCCAAAGCCCCATTTTATCAAACAAATAAGAAACGAAGAGCAATCCAATTGCTAATGCATCACATCAGATCAGAGCCCATTGTCAGCACACGAGAACGGGCTTCCCACGGTGCCGGCTTGGTAGTTTAGAATTACACTCTCGATGGAAGCCTAAAATGTGAGGATAACGTTAGCATAGGTTTCTTTCGATAAGTGAGATGGGAAAGAAAGTGAGAACATACGTAAGTTCCAGGGCCAAGGAAGTAAAGCCCAATCCCAATCAAGCTGACATTACCGATCGCGCCAATCCATCCCCGAATACCACGGTTCTTATAGAAGCCAGGACCGTAGTCCTCGCGTCTCATGCGGAGGTAGGCAACGCCCCAGAAAATGAATCCAAAGAAGGAGTCAAACAGCGAACTCATGATAGACAGCAAATCCGAGAAGAACGGGATGACCTCTGAGATGATGAACGCCAACGTCCACAAGCAAGCCAGAATACCGATCCAGCTGACCCAGCCAATGAACGTGTGGTTTCCCTTGTGGCGAGTTCCTTCGAAGATGCGAAAGAAGATGAAGCGCGCGGAGACGGAGGCATACAGCACGCCGAGGAAGATGATTGTCGGGACCATGAATGTGAACGAGACCTTCTTGTAGACTTCGTCGCCGATGGAGCCGAAAGCAGGACTGGTCATGTATTGCGTCCCTGTGTATGCGTACACGATGGAGCCGACGAGACTGAAGAGGATGATCTCGGCGACTGTCACGGCTGTGACGGATTTCCAGAAGTCTCGGGGCTCTTTCATTTCGGCGATGAAGCTGGGAAGCGTGATTTGGCCAATGAACGTGTAGCTGATGTTTAGGAAGGCGTTCATGCCTGAGACGTAGGTCGTGCCCTTTACGGGGATTGCTTTGACGATGGGGTCGCCGTCAGCGGGGGTGTAGCCGGCTGGGTGTTCCTCGATGGCGGAGAAGATAACGGCTAGCAGGACGGAGATGAATGTAGCGAGTGCGGAGATGGTCGCGACCTTGGATAGGGTGCTAAATGTACGAGGGATCGAGCAGATGAGGGAGATGATCGCTGTGACAAGGGAGAACACGATGGTACATGTTCCGTGGTTGGAGATCGTATTGAACCACTCGGCGCCGACCAAGCAGTGCAAGCCCTGATAGTGTCAGGCGTTACCCTGACCAATACATGAAAAGCGAGAGATACCTGAATGAAGGTATTGTTCAGCAGAAACATGACCGCGGTCAGGTACCAAACAATTTTGGAGCCCCAAAACAGGTGCTGGCCAATGTCGCAGACATCACGGATATGCGGGTGGCGCAGGCAAAATCTCCTACGCAAGGTCAGTCACCGCAGCGCTCGATGAAAATATACGGGCAGCGGACGGGCGCACCATATAATAAGCGAGGTATAAAGAACAACGCCCGCAATAAACACCGTCAAGATCAACCCCGGCACAAGGCCAAGAACCGAATACGACCACGGAAACGACATCATCGCCAAACAGATATACTCTGAGAAGAGCAGCGCAGCCGTCTAACGAAGCGAAACGACAGCCATTAGCACAGCAAGGACTTTCTAGAAGGAAGTTCACCCCGCGGCGCGCAATTTCGCGGTTGCGCCGGAGTCACACACCTTCTGCCAGCTGCAAGTCCGATACTTGATCGAATTCTCGGCCTCAAGCTCAATCTGCCGTCCGATCTCCCCCGACTCCGAATCAGAAGCTTGGGGCTGGTTTTCCAAGTCCTTGTCCTTCATCCGTTCAGCGGAGTTGTCAGAGGCCGAGGAACGCTCGGTCTCAGGCTGTTTGGTGGTGCTGGCACCGAATAATCCCGCCATTTTATCGAGCGGACGAAGCGTCGGTGGAAGGATCGGACTGAGTAGAGCAGAGAAAAGAAGTTTTGGGCTTTCGGAGGCATGTACTGCTTCTGCTGTGTTAAAGTAGGACTGTGCAAGTCGAATTAGTTAGTGCGGAATACAGGACATGCAGAGTACGGCATGAGAGTAGACAAGAGGAGGAATCCCAGTTATTAAAATGAAAACAGGCTTACCTCTGCCAAATAAAGATGAGACAAGAAAGGGAAGATAGGAAGAAAAATCTGACGAGTGTGAGAGGTGACAGGAGTTAGAGTGGATAGCAGGCGATAAGCTGGCTAAGGAATAGGATGCTGGATGAGAGTCAAGCGGGCCAGGCCTATCAGAGCCCCGCGATGGTGAACGATGGAGTGGCAACGGAAAACACACACGAGGGCCAAGCGGCGACGCCGAGGAGTTAAAACGCTTGGAAGGCTTGATTGCTAGTATCGCGAGATTCAACTACTCTAGAATCAGGAGTGCAGAAACAGAGATTGACGGTGGTGCGCATTGTCAGGCAATCTTCCTACGGAGAACAGTTTACAGTATTCCTATGGTAAATTCCTACCAAACAGACTCAGCACCATGCTGGTTGCAGTTCCGGGCGACAGCCTGACGGAAAACTTAAGATTCAGAGGGAGGAGTGGACTGTCGGCCCCCATCTGGCTAGTCCATGACGTGCTCGACCAGATTTCGATGGCCAGGAACGTCGTACGTAGACACTGCTCGGGCAAAAAGTAGAGGAATGAACGCATTCGATCTCAATCTGCGGGGGCAAAGTGCAACCTCAACTTCGACCTGACCGTTCAGGGCCCGAAGGGGAGGTGCCCCGTCGACCCGCTTCCGTCCACGGTCGGGGTCGAGGGGGCTCAGACCCAAGCAGGTTTCGAGGGCCTTGCACAGTCGCACGATCGGGAGATCTCTGCTACTGCTGCTTTTCGTCTCACAAAGAACCATCGAAGAAGTTTAGAAATATTAGAAAATGATCAAAATCTTCTCGACGGAATGCCTCCACCGAAGCTTTATGGCGCATCTTAGCAATAAAGTTGAACTATGGCGCCATCGAGTGGAATCCCGCTTCGGGCACTCCATGATGTCATTGGCTTCTCCGTCCTCGGCTCCGGAGTGCCCCAGGCCCCCACGCCGCATAAGCAAGCTAATCTCAACCTTTGATCTGTGCTGTGCCTCTTATCACTGCCTCGTGGGCGCGAACTTACCACTCTCTGTTAATGCAAGGGGTCACGCCATGGTCATGCAATGCGCCACATCATACTACTGAGGACATGTTACTGGCGGCTTTTACGAAGATTGGGTAAAATGTCATGGGGTATGGATATATGCAGACTTCGAAGATGGTAGATACATAACAGCAGTAGTAGTAGGTAAACAGAAGCCCTACATCCCCTCGTCCTCCCCAGCAAGCAGAGCCGCATAGTCGTCCACAGACGCAAATGTCGGCAGGTGCTTGAGCTTGCGCCGCTTCGACCGACCGCCCTTGTCTTCCTTGGGGAGTTCCACCCCGCCCAGTTCGACGTCCGACGGTATGTCCTCGTCGCTGTCGACGAAGGCTTCTTCGTCCGAGACGTCCATGTCGAAGGCCTCTTCGTCCTCGAGATCTTCGTCCTTGGACTTCTTGCCCTTGACTGGTTTCGTCTTCGTCGGGACTTCTTCAGCTTCGGCTTCGTCTGCAACATCCTCCATCTCCTCATCCTCGTCGGATTCGTCGTTGAAGATGACTCCTTCGTCTCCTTCACCTTCTTCATCAGACTGGTCATAAGCGCTCTCGAGGTCATCAAGATCAAGGTCATCATCGCTATCACCTTCCCCACCAACCTCCGGTCTCGAATCAACAAGCGCCTTCCAGATCTCCGACTCCGCATCGCTAAGCTCATCGTCAACATCACCCTCCTCATCCCGCTCAACAGGATCCTTGCTCTTCTTCTTCCTCTGCTGAGCCCTCTCCTTGTCCTTGCCGAGGCGGCTAAAGTACTCGTGGAAGAAGGTGTCTTCGGCTGAGACATCCTCGGCCTTCTTCTTCCAGAAGGCCTCGGAGTTGAGAGGTAGGTCTTGGGCATGTTGACTCGAGGTAACGAGTCTATCCTTTGCGTCGCTGCCGGCGAGGGGCTGCATGAGTGAAGTGCCACGCGTGGATGCCGCGGCCTTGGGTGTTCTGTAGACGAAGCGGTCGAGGAAGTGGGTTAGGGTATGGAGCGTCATGTCGGGTTTTCCGCTCATCGGCTGGTTCTCTAGCAAATGGGCTGCGTTGACTGAGACAGAAGGGTGGAAGTGGGAGAGGTAGGGGAGCTATGGAGCATTAGCAAACTGGTTTACGCGATATTGTAGATTTGTAAAACTCACCATTTCCCAGAGACAGGCCTTGTCAGCATTGCTGTGCTCTGGATCACGCTTGCGAGGGTCGTAGCCGTTGGTTGGCTTAGGCTTTTCAGGGACCTCCGGTTGTTGAACCTCGTCATCCTCATCGGGAACATCCCTGAATACTTCCTCGTCGTCACTCTCGTTGTCTTCCGGCTGGTCGTAGAGAGTCTGCAAACTAGCGAAACTCTTCTCCAACTCGCGGATCAGGTAGAAGACTCCACAGATGAAGGCGGGCTGATGCAACCCCAGAACTTGAACAATGCGCTTCACGAACGCTTTGATCCGTCGAACATTGACGTCGTTCTTGAGAGCCTTGAACAACAAATTCAGGTACAGAGATTGCTTTGACGAGGTGACAACACGCGGATCGAGAAGGGATTCGTAGAGAGTGCGGTAGAAGCGATCGCTAGATACTTGGTGAGTGGAGGTCAACTGCTGAATCAGCATGAGGGCCTGAATGCTGGTGTTGAAGTTTGACGAGTGCGTGATGCGGAAGAGAGTCTCGATGTGCTTGGACAGTCTCTCGCTATTGGAGCTCGTGAATGGGTAAGCTCGGTTCACACCGGTGAGGACCGCAGAGACAAGCTTGTCCTGCATCTCCTCGTTTTGAACCTCAGCATTTTCCTTGTCTTTTGCGCTTTGCTTCTTGCCCTTGCCCTTTCCGTGCTTCTTGTCGTCGAATTTGCGGTGTTTCGAAGGCTTCAGCAGGGCGACGAAGAGGGAGAAGTAAATGTCGAGCAGTTGAACGCCCACTTCTTCCTCCTTGCCGCTCAGCACGGTCTGGTTCAGGGTGATGATGGAGTAGTATTTGGCATGTTGGCTTTGGCCGGGTCGGAAGAGAACTTCCTCAACCGCCTTGATGACGGTTGGTTTCATCAGGGGGTGCGACTGTTCCAGTTGCAGAAGGAGGAAGGATGCGCGGGAGGCAATCTTCTTCGATGTATCACCGAGTTTGTTGACGAGCAAACGAAGCAAGTTGGCTTCCTGTTCTGGCTTCTCCTTGAGAAGCTCAAAGACGTAGCTGACCGCTCTGGTGCGAGAGAACTCAATCTCATCATTACACCATACTTCCAGGATCTTCAGCACTTCGAAATACTGGTCCTTAAGGAAGTTCTCGTAGGCCCAGACGATCAAATGGCTGTTTTGGAGCCCACCAGGAAGAGCATCTCCCTCAGTCCATTTGCTCCCGGTGCCTTGAAAGGCGGCAATCAGGGCTGGCTGGTTTGCGAAGGCACGGAGCCGTCGGTCGTTCGGAAGCAGTGTACCCTGCGCGAACATGTCTTTCAGAGAGCGGAGGACGTCAACCGCCTGGGCTCGGCTGCGCTTCTTGCCGAGAGCGACCAGGTTCTCCAACGATTTGGTGTTGTGCAAAGGTGACTCTTGGACGGCCAGCGTCAGAGCCGAGGTCTTATCACTGAGTGTTCCGCTTGTCATGATGGTGCTGTAGAACTTGTATGAAGAAGATGCCGAGGATTGCTGGGCATCCGCGTACATCTTGTTCTCCTTCTCAAGTAGCGAAACGGCATAGTTGTGGACGCGGTCGACGAGATGTCGAGTAAGTCCGGAGGCAGCTTGCTTGGTGGATGCCGGAGGGAGGGCGGTCATGTACCAGTCGGATCTAGGTATAACGGTCTGACAAGTCAGCATATACTAAATGTCAAGCCAATTGATCTTACTCACAAGCTTCGAGAACTCTTTCGGAAAAATTGTTTCTGGCGCGGTTTCCCTGGCCTCTTTCTTCGCTGGCTGCTTGACCTCCAGTTCGGAAGCTTCCTCATCTGAAGCATCTTCTGATTCATCATCAGATCCAGCCTCTTCGTCCTCCTGATCTTCCTCTTCCTCTTCTCCATCTTCCTCAACTTCAGCTTCGTCGTCATCCTCCTCCGCCTCTTCTACGTCCTCTTCCTCGAGGTCATCGGGAACGACCTGACCAGCAGCGGCGAGCATAGCCGACAACTCTTTTCTCAGCGAATCCTCGGCCGACCCTTTTGACTTCTTGGGAGCTTCTCCGGCCTCCACTTCCTCCTCTGAATCGACCCCCGCAAGCAGCTCAAGGTCTTCCTCGGTCCCTCCAAGAGCCAAAATTTCCTGCCGCAGAACATCGTCATCCCCCCCTTTGTCCGACTTCGCCATTTGCGACTTCCCGTCCTTCTTCTCATCCCGGGCAATCACCTCGCCATTCCGATCCCGCTTCTTGCCCTTGACATTCTTGTCGGCGTTGTTTTTAGATTTCGCATCGGATTTCGCAGCGTTGTCGTTGGCGTTCTTCGCATCCTGAGAGGGCCCCGTACTCGACTTGCCGTTCTTCGGTTTCTGCTTCGAAGCCCCCTCCTTCAACCTCTGCTCGATCTTCTGGCGGAGACCCGCAAAGGCACTCTCCTCCAACTGCGGAAGGGCAGCGGCTCCGGCGTTGGTCTTATTGTTGTCGGCGAGGGGTATATTGTTCGCCCCAGTGGTATTAGCCTGCGCCGGGCGCTTTCCCTTGCCTTTCGCCATGATCGGAACCGTGGCTGATGCACTGGTGGTGTTGGACCGTCTGGCTTGTTCCTTTTTTCTCGTCTCAACTTTTTTTTTCTGCCGCTGGAAATTGTCCGCCGGGGGAAAGTAATTCCGGCACCGATCGCATTTCTGAGCATCGGTTCTCGCATCTATCTACATTGGAGCACGAAGATACAATTTCAATTTCGAGGCATTCAGATCTTGCTGGAACTGATTAGATTAATCTTGAGTCACTGGATTGACTGGAATACACTGCCTCATGATATCGGGGGTTCGCCCAATCGCGGGCCGTTTCCTGAGGCCATCCCAAACATACACATGGAATTTGCGATTATGTCGGATATCTCGATGCAACTTACACGTATGTTCTCACATCATTTTTACTGACGATTTCTGACGGGGGGTTGTAGACCGATGGCCGAAATCGGGTGTCCAACTTTTGGATGCCAACAAAACGAATCTCAAAGAAGGATCAGGAGGTTGAAACAGGTACTATCTATCTAGTTCATCCTTCAATCGGAACCCCGCTAACTATCAACAGGTGATATAAATGACTGGTTTGTTCGGGCGGGGTTATATCGAAAGGTATCTAGTCCTCGGCACATCCACCGAGCAGGCAGTGCTGACAATCCAGGCTTACTCGGGCATCTTCCACATGCTGCCTCTTGGCTTGCGCATACAAGACAAGCTAGAGCGTCTCATTGACCGGCATATGCAGTCAATAGGTGGGCACCTGATTGCATAGCCTAACTTGCTTAACAGCTGACTATTGACAGGCGCGTCGAAGATTTCGTTGTCTTCTATCTCGTCACAGGAGCTCTGGGAGCGGTCGGGGCGGCTGACGGAAGATTCAGAGGTCTGGATGCCTTACTGATTGACTTTTGATACTCTGCTAACGCGACTCGTAGGTTTTCCGCTTTGATGATAGGAAGGACTTTCGATTTCTCCTTGCGCCAACACACGAGGAGGAAATTACTGCCTTGGTGGGGGGCCTCACCACGTCATACAAAGAACTACCTCTTAAAGTATATCAGATTTGTGAGTCACGCGCTGGAGCTCTCCAGAGCGTTAACTGATTCAGCAGCGAGAAAATATCGAGATGAGCCCCGTCCGCGACAAGGTCTACTGCGCGGTCGAGAATTCATCATGAAGGATCTCTATACCTTCGACCATAACGTGGAGAACGCCTTGAAAACGTACGAACTAGTGAAAGGCGCGTACACGAGGCTCTTCGACGAGTTGAGGCTCCCGTATCTGACAGCCGCCGCCGACTCGGGCAACATGGGTGGTAGCCTGAGTCATGAGTTCCACATCCCCAGCCCGAAAGGCGAGGACACAGTCGTCAGCTGCTCCAACTGTGACAGCATATACAACGAAGAGCTTGCGGACGGGAAAGGCCAGATCTCCGGGAACTCGCCTGATTTAGCCTCCGGGTTTGATGTGGCAGATAAGCCCGCTGCGACAAGCCCAAGAGTTTCTACTGGTCTTTGGATGGCGGTTTCGGCGGACAGGAAGACCCTAGTGCGCTCCTGGTACCCGAAATTCACCGTACAGGACGGCGAGGAGAAGCCAGTGAAGCGGGAAGCCAACTCCCGCGCGGTCAAAGCGATTGCCAGCGCCGCCGGTATCGACCTCGATATTGGCGTCAATGATCCTCTGAAGCAGTGGGCCGAATATGTCAAATCTACCAAGGCAGCTTCCGACGGTCCCACAGAGCGCCCACGGGTGCTCGACGTGTACGACTCTCTCGTGCACGCTTACAATAGGCCGCCGCGCAATATCCTCCAGGAAGCCGATTGCGCCATAGAAGACCTTCAGTTCCTCCGCCTCGATACCTTCCCAGGCACAAACCACAAACTCAACCTCCTCACCGTTCACGACGGCGATAAATGCCCGAAATGCACGCAGGGCGTGCTGAAGACGCACACCGCCATCGAGCTCGGCCACACATTCCACCTTGGAACTCGCTATAGCGAGGTTCTCTCAGCCTCTATTATGAACGAGGACGGCAAAAAGGTGCCCATGCAAATGGGCTGCCACGGGATTGGCGTCTCGCGCATGATCGCCGCGGTCGCGGACTGTCTCATGGATAAGAAGGGGCTGAACTGGCCTCGCGCGATTGCGCCGTTCGAAGTAGCCGTTATTCCTGCTTCAGAAGACCTGATTGCGGACGCCGAGATAGTGTATGATCAACTAGTTTCCAGCGCTGAAGCGGCTTCATCGACGCCCGTCGATGCGATCCTCGACGACCGCGAGAAGCAGATTGGCTGGAAACTGGGCGACGCAGACCTGATCGGGTACCCGGTGCTCGTTGTCCTAGGTCGAGGATGGAGGGAGAAGCGGACGTTGGAAGTGCAATGTAGGCGCTTAGGCGTGCGTGAGGATGTGGCGTTCGACGACTTGTCGGGCGTTGTGCGAGAGAGATTGGCGCAGCTATAGCTGTAGCCGCAGTTTGCAGCTCTTCAGCCACGCCTGGACAAACTGTATTATAGTGTAATATACTCTTTCCATATAGGCACCAGCCACAGTTCTGGTCACAAGGCAGATTTCCCTAAAGACTAATCACTCCGGCGCTAAGCTACAGCCCTGTCCGTTGTAGTCTGCATTGCGACTTTGTCCAACCGGAACGGCCCCACCTGGTCCAGGCCCGCGGGACAACGAATGGAACACTGGAGTCGCAGATTTGCCCTGCCCGCATTATTGCAGTAAGGCTCAGCCTCCTTGGAGTCCTTGCAGTCTCTCACAGCGACAAAGCCTGTTCGAAACAGCCTTGTTTCCGGTTGCTTTTATCTTTACTCTTTATTCTTTATCCTACACCGGGCCAAAGAACCCAGGGTCTATATAAGAGACTTTGAATTTACCTGGAAGACGGTATTCTTCAATCCATCGCATCGCATCTTCCTTTTCTCTCTCACATCGGAGCGAAAAATAAAACGTGACTCAATCGCCAGTTTAACCGTTTACTTACTCCCGATCTTCGGTCAAATCAGCCTTACGTACATACTTGACCACGGACAGTATCACCACCACAACTACAACCGCAAAATGACAAACCCCACAACACCCAACCCAAACGTCCGCGTCGGCGTCGGCGTCTTCGCCCTAAACCACGAAGGCAAATTCATCCTCGGCCAGCGAAAGGGCTCGCACGGCGCTGGTATGACCCCCTATCCTACGCGAACTTTACCGCGACCCCCCACCCCCGGCTTCTCAACCCAAACCCACTCAATATGGATACTAACGTACCAAACCAGGAACATGGGCCCTCCCTGGCGGACACCTCGAATACTCCGAATCCTTCGAAGAGTGCGCCCTGCGCGAAGTGCTCGAGGAAACGGGTCTCGAGATCGAAGATGCGCAGTTTCTAACAGCCACCAACGACATCATGCCCGACGACAACAAGCACTACGTTACGATTTTCGTCGGGGCCCATATTAAACCAGGCCAAGGTGAACCACAGATTCTGGAGCCGAAAAAGTGTGCCGAGTGGCGGTTTATTGGATGGGATGAGGTTGCGCGGGAGAGGGAGGCGTTGGTTAAGGGTGAGGAGGGGGCGATGAAGCTTTTTATTCCGCTTTTGAGCCTTTTTGAGCAGAGGGTGGGGTTTCAGCCGGTTCTTAGAGGGGTTGAGGAGGAGGAGGGGGAGAAGAAGGCTGAGTGAATAAGTGCGGATATGGAGGTGGATTGTAGAGGGATTTATACGCTGGCTACGCACGTGGGTCTTCTAGAAGACTCCTACGTTGAGAGAGAGACTTTATTCGTGAAAAAAAAAAAAAAAGGCATATACAGTCCCACGACAAGGGAATCACATTTGACAATGGGTGGAAGTTTGTTTTTACTTGATTTGCAACGCATGTTAGATACGGTCCAATGAAAATGATAAAGAGCATAACTGCATTATGAACTATAATCTTATGTTCTGGCTTGATATACAAGTAGAGCTCAAAGGGGTTTGAAAGCCCTTTGGCGCACGATCATAAGATGCAGTCCGAGGGGCGATGGTTAAAGATATCCGCCCCCCACACCAGTGTCTTGGTCGTTTCTGGGATAAGTAGAATGATCCAGGGCAGGATCCAAATCACCTCCAGGTGCATATGACCAGAATACACTCTTCCTTCTTCAGATACATTGCATGGGATAATAACATCAGTGGCGATACTATGAAAAGCCGCGTCCCCGAACTAAGAATCAATTACATCGACCGGCGGTTAGGGTTAGCTCGATGGTTCTTGATACTACGCACCTTGCCTATCCAAACTGACTATGCTAGGCATAAGGAATGATCCTATTAATTCCTCTTTCATCCAACGTCCATACAAGTATTACCACCTATATTGCACATACCATCATCCGCTTTAGCGCATTAGGACCTGAGGATGCCAGCCATGCGTCTCGGGTCTCTAGGAGCACGGAGACCATACATAACTTATATAAACCTGTCCCTTTTTTTGAACTGGCGCCGAAGTATCATATCCTTGCATTGCACTCTTATGTTCATATCCCCTAAGTACACTTGCTGCTAGCGCTACTATCTATAAAAAGAAGGAAGGCGCGATGCACTGCAGGTGAGGTCAGTCGTTGCCACACCTTCGCCCCCGGCAACTCGCTCCTTCCTTTGCTCGATTATGGGTCCCATGGCCGTTGCTTCCTTTTTTGGCTCGTTCCAGTTGCTTAGTAGCAGGACAGTATATGGGGAAGGTGCGATGCACTACTATATGCAAGCAGGGACCTTTGCTTTTCTCATTGTTCCCGCTTTCTGTAACTCTTCCGTTTACTCGGAACTAGGGGCTCCCCGGGTAATCAATCACTTCGGCATAGTTGTTTCGGGGAAGACCGTAAATAAGACGCGCGAAGTATATAACCGTGGCGCCTGAGATAACCTGGAAGCTTCAATGCACGCACTCGGAGAATGTCTACTCGAGAAGAACCACGGATCCGTCGAGTCCTTACTGTTCCGGTGTGGTTTCATTTGGGGAGAAGGGGACTATCACAAAGAAACCCTAACAAAGAAAAACGGCCGGACACAGCCGAACGAAACTCAGGGGCTTTGATTCACCTTATAAGCTCAAACTCATCATCTTTCCTCCTCTCAGGTTATCGACCACAATAATGACGATGGCTTCCCAGCTCGTCTACGCTGTCGGCGCCCTGAGCGTGTGGATCGCCGGCCAGTCTCCCTGACAGCGCCCTCACGCGACATGCCAACAGCTTTCCACCGTTCTCGAAGGAAAGGTGTTCACTCAAAAAAACCCCCACGTACCAGGAATGCCTTTACTCGTACTTTAGCTTCCAGGAACAAAGCCTGAAGCATGCATGCATTGTCCGCCCAACATACAATGGCCACCGCGCACCGCAAGTCCGGCGAGAAGTTCGCAGTCCGCAGCAACGGCCAGGCTCTCTTTGCCGGCGCCGCCAATATCCACGGCGGAGTAACCATTGATCTCCGGGCCATGCACGGTATCCGCATTAACGAGGACCGCTCGACGGTCGAGATTGAATCCGGCGCCGCATGGCGACAGGTCTTTACGGAGCTTGACCTGCAGAACCTCACTGTGACAGGCGGGCGAGCCGGCGCCATTGGCACAGGCGGATAGCTTCTTGGTGGTGGCCTCTCCTTGCTGGGCCCGGCTGTGGGATGGGCCTATGATACAGTACTGGCGTACGAGGTAGTCCTCGCGAGCGGCGAGTTCGTCACGCTGAAGCGTGGGTCCAACAACTTTGGCGTCGTGACCAAGTTCACCATGGGGACGCACCCGTTTAACGGTCTCTGGGGCGGATTCCTAGTTTACCCAAGCGACGAAATACCACGGCAGCTCGGCCCGTTTTCGGTTTCAATGCGCACGCGAATCCCATTATGAGCATTTCGTGGACGTGTTCATCGCTGTCTTACCGGACCCGCGACACCAGAACGACGTCTTCAAGGCTGTGGCTCGCGTGCTTGATTCTATTGAGGCGATTACGAAGGCGGCTGGCGTGTATCGGCCATTCAAGCACATGGGCTATGCGGACGAGAGCCAGGATGTGATTGGTGGGTATGGGGAGGAGAGTAAGAAGAGGCTGCAGGAGGCGAGTAGGAGGAATTGTTTCAGTCGGCTGTGCCAGAGGAGTTTACGTTGTTTCCCTAGGTAGATAGACTTTGGGCTTAGAGGAGAACGGTCACCGGATGCAGAGGCTTGTCGACGTTGCGGTTGAACTTGAGCATTGAGCGGAATCCGGGGTATCCCGGCTTTGGCCTGCTGGAGTTAACTTCGCTTTCTCATTTCTCCCAAGGCTACCTAGGTAGAGGCCGGCTGGTTAGGGCTGGATCTCCAAAGGGAAAGACGGGAGGGCAAGTTCGATACGCTCTCCGTGAACTCAATGACACCTCTACCAGAGCATGAGATGGCGCAAAAAGAAGGCTATCTTCCTAGCTTGGAGGAGGTTATAGAAGTATACTTTGTAAAAGAGCAAGAATACTATTACATAATTACCTACTTCCAGCGAAAAGAAGGACCTACTACCATTCCGGTTCCGAAAGATACCAGGAGACCGGACCCTCCACCTACGCTTATCTATGGTATTTATCCGGTATCAGAACTCCTAATGGAAACAGTAGTCTACAGAGTAGTCCACTATGAGAGAGATCATGGTAAAGCTTTTAATCCATGACCTACGTGCATACTATTATTACTCTTCCGAGCCCCATCGGCTCTAAGAGCTGAGAAGTAAAGTTAGTGTCACGCCATTTTCGCGTGCTAAAGAATGTCAAAAGGCAAACCAAACCAACGAAGCTTGTTTGGGTTTACTGGGGAACGATGTGGTTGAAGACTAGCCTATTACGCTTTGCCTTTCTGGCTGATAGTTGCGTGTTAAATAGGTACCCAGGTAGTTCTCCGTAAGCGGTATACACATGCAGCATATGCAGGGTGCAGTCTCACAAGAATTACTGGAGGTGTAGTTCAACTTTCAAGAAGCAGCAACCTAATGGCATCATATCTTGTCACGTGCTCGTAGGGACCCTAAATGGTACCTAAAAATGGCTACACCATAAACTCTTTCCTCGAAGCCCTGAAATACCATTCAATGTCGCTTAATCCAGAGAAAACAGGCAAGTTAGCTTTATAGCTGGGCGATCAAATCCTCCGAAAGGCCCACCCCCAAAGAAGGCGGCAGATCATCCACCGCAGTCCCCCAAGAACTCTCATTCGCACCCAAAGTCAAAACAAGCTCCCTTCCCTCCGTGAAAAACTCGTGTGAGATCCAGTTCCTTGTATACGGCTCCCCATCCAGCGTCGCAGACTGAATGTACATATTTGCGTATGTCGGGTCAAACCCTACAGTCCGAACCCTAGCGATTCGCCCCGTAAGCGGATTTGTGATATTCACAGCCTCAAAGAACGGCGCTGTAATCAGATAGACATTTTGCCCAGGGTTCGGGAATAATCCCATCATGGCCATGGCGACGAAGGAGCCCATTGCGCCGGAGTCGTCGTTGCCGGGAAGGCCGGCTGGTGTGGGGTTGAAGTACCGTGGGATGTAGAAGTGCGCGCGAAAGGTGGATTTTCCGGGGCGGCCGGCGTAGTGGTATTGGAAGACTGTGAGGAAGGAGGGCTCGTTTCCGATGTAGGTTATGTTTTGGTCGTGGAGATAGTCGAGTCGACGGGTGAATTGGTCGGGGCCGCCAAGGAGCGTTATTAGGGTGGACATGTCGTGGGGGGTGAAGCTGGATAATTGGTAAGTAATGGATTTGGGATAAAAGCTACTCATAACTTGGCTTGGGAGAACGTACAACTGGTATTCCCAGATGCTAGACTCGAAGGTCTCTGCAGCGTTGTTTTGCAACGAACAGGCTCGGCCGCTTGTGTCGATGCTGGAGCATGTCATCGGGTCCTACGGTGTTGTTAGGAGATTGAGATAGGGCTAAGGATCGGGAGAAGTGAGCTGCGAACCTGATATCCCCAGGTACCGTTCAGGTGCTTCGGCTGAAAGAAGCCTCTAAAACCAGTATCGGCACCGTTGATGTATGAAGTCTGGTCTGGTCTGAACAGATTCTGCCAGTATCTGGATGCCTGTTCGTATTTCTCAGCATCACCTCTCTTGTTCAGGCCTCGAGCCATTTGTGCAATGGTGAAGTCATTGTATGAGTACTCTAGGGTACGAGAGATGCTCCGCGTCATTGTCCCAAAGCCCACGGGATCGAAATCCTCGACTGGTACGTAATTGAGCGATTTCCAGCTAGCCAGCCCTCCGCGGCCTTCGTTGGACCAGTCATAAGGTTCTTCTTCGGCATCTTTCTGAACAGCTGCGTAGCCGTCTTTCCAATCTATACCATCGGACAAGCCCTTAACGTATGCATCGGCAAGCACTACGTCCGCATTGGAGCCGCCTTGTGTGTAGCCTACGCCAATCAGCAAGACAAATTATACAGCGGATACTAGAGACTCACCTTTACATAAAGACATCCGGCAGTCAGGAAGCCATCCAAGGTGCCGCTGCGTGTCGATTAATGAGCGAACCATCATGGTTACGGCTGAAGGATCAACAATAGTCAGGAAAGGAAGCTGTGACCGGAACGAATCCCAGAGACTATCGGCAAGTCAGATATACTCCTTTCATGGCGCGGCTTGCATACCAGTAAAAAGAGTCAAAGTAGGGCTCAGCACTTCTCCAGAGCGGATTCTCCCCGGTGTAGTTTTGGGGATTGACCATCGTCCTGTAAATGCCACTATAGAAATTGGTCAAGGCCGAAGTATCAACTCCAGTTCTTGACACACGAATAGGGGCTAGCTTCTCCGTCCATAGATTGACTGCGGCAGACCGCGTGGCTTCGAAGTCAAAGTTCGGTATTTCGTGTTCAGCATTTCGGCATGCCTGAGCGATACTAATGAAGCTTAGGCCTAGCCGGGCTTTAATCGTGTGAGTCTGGCGGTGGTTGAACCGAACGAAACCTCCAGCCTGCCATTGTCAGCTACGTCGTCATAGCAAACAATAAGGACTTACCGGAAGAGGATAGCCGTTGATACTCCTAGATACCGTAAGATTCTTGACATCTGTACTTGCTCGAGAATTGACAAAGATCCCATTGTCGCGTATACCCGCGTCACTGTCAAAATCAGCGCAGAAATACGCCACATATGAGCCACTACCGAAGCTTGGGAGAAAGCGTGCATGACCTGTAAGTTGGCCGGTAGTCTCATCAACCAAAATCGTACCGTTATCTTGTCGTGAGTCAGACAAGTCACTGAGGTCTAGCAGAATAAGCGGACTAGTAGTCTCATTCGATGTGATCCGGAAGCGGAAGAGGGACGCATGATGAGACGCGGTCATGTCCGCTTGGATACCCGAACTCAGAGTCAGACCGAAATAACCAGGGCTGGCCATGACGGAGTTCCGGTCGTAGGCCGTTCTTCTGGTCCTTTTGGGATACGCGCAACCATTGACATCGTCACCTGCGCAGGATACGTAGGGAAACAGCGGGAAATTCCCCAAGGAGGGTGACCCTCCCGTTCCAGAGTCATGCATACTGGAAAATCCGGTGACCCTACTGCCATCCAGTGTGAATCCCCCTTGATTGCTGCGAGAATCCGTATCGGCTGTAGCTTTTGCCATGCCATACGGGATTGTCGCCCCGGCAAAGACGTTCCCTTGTCAAGGTTAGGAACTTACAACATATAAGGGACACTGAAAGATGCTATTCACCTCCATTTGTGCTTCCGATCAATGGATCGACGTATTGCAACACATCGTAATCATCAACAGCAGACGAAGGGGGAATGCTGACGCAATTGACTAGCGCGGCCTGGAGCAACGCGAGAAGCAACAGATAGGCCATTGCGAACCAGAGAGCTGGATAAAGCAAGCGAGCAATTTTACGAGATTGAGGTGTCGCGCCGCCAGATTTTGCAGTGAAGAGAGGGTGTTGCACGTCTGGAATGTGGCCAGCAGTCTTCAAGTATGCCCGCACATCCACATGGAGGAAGGAGCCACTTCCCCAGACTCTCAGTAGGAGATCATTTTGGCTAAGCAGATGCCCCTGACGATCGGCTGCCGGGGCTGTCTGCAGACAATGTCACTCAGTGAGGACGTGCTTTGCTTTTGTGCGTATGCAGCCTGCAGGGGGGATGGTGATCGATCTAGGCCCCATGATCACGGTACACCACGAGGCCAGTCGTCTAGAGTGCATATGAACTGTTGGCAAGAATATCTAGGAGAAGTTCTGAGATCAACCAGAAGATGAGAAGCAGAAAAGAAGCCAGGAGGCACGATGAAGATCGAGGCTAACCTCAAGCGGCTGCCCGTGACTCGAGCAAACATTTCCTAATCAGGACACTATGCCACCTCCTCCTCCTCCGTATCGTGAGCTGGGAGATAAGCTACTTGGAGAAATGATATTGTTCGTAGTCTAGATATGATTACCTGCAAAGGCAAAGACTGGTCATTCACTGGCAACAAGCTAGTGGTGACAAAGAAGTCTTCCTTTGCTCGAATGCTATGCATCTAGGTTTTCTTTGCCCCATGTTGTGTATCCAAGTAGCCACCCGAGTTATACGTGAAGTTGTACAAGGCCCAACGACATAAGACGGCTCAAAGTCCCAGAATAAAAACATTTGAATCAGAAACTTCTCGGGCCAAGAATCAGAGCAATTTCGCCTCAACACAAAATTCTCGATAATCACAACTATGGGCTGCTCAAACAGCCTCGGCTCATTTGCAAGGCCGGTGAATCCGCAGCCAATCACAACGCAGGCGGCGATGGTATCCCTCCGGCGCCGCTGGAGGAATCTGCCAGTCTCGCATGTCCGAGGCCAACACAGCTCTTGAAGGAACACTGTGGACCAGGACCAGTCCCGCGCTCTCAGCCTCTCACTCACACTCTCTCGCTCATGACTGTTGATCCGATCTAGGTTTCGCCCCTTTTCCTCTCTCGTCCAGGCCTCCGGGCCCCATATCTCTCCGTCGCCATGCCGGCCTCAACGTTTATTCGGACCGTCTCCACTACAACCAGGCTCCATGTTTCTCGTCCCCCTACAAATGCGCTGAACTTCGCCCGCTTCCCTCGCTTCCCCCCAACTGCGCGCTCTCTTCAACGTCGCTTCAATAGTAATACCACCGGCACCGGTGAGTTTCATCCCCCTCTCACCCGCTGTCGAATACTTTGCTAATCAGTGAAACCCGGGCTCAGAAACCGCACATATCTCTCCCGAAAAGCCCCCCCGAAGGAAAAGAGCTTGGAGCCGTTGCGGACGCCTCATTAATTTCACATTTCTCGCACTCTTTTCATTCACTGTCGGGGGCGCGTACCAGGTCTACCAAACCATAACCCAATCCATCATGACTTATCCAATCATCTCGGACGAGGAAACCCTCACCGCGTACATCCCCACCGATGACCTTTCGCGCAGAGTCGAAGAGCACATCCACAACCACCCTCTCTCCCTCTCGTTACGCGAAGACCCCGATTACAGCGAGTCAAGGCCATACATGAAGATCCCCGTGGAGATTCGCAGCCGCAGTTTAACGGCTGGGACGCTCTCAAACTCAGACGGGATTGTGGTTCCGCCGGTTGTGTTTAACAATAAGAAGACGAATACCCTCGTCTCGATCATTTATCTCGGCCCTAATGTCAGTGGCCACCCCGGGATCGTCCACGGAGGATTCCTGGCGACGCTGTTAGATGAGGGGATGGGGCGGTGCGCGTTCCCCGTCTTGCCGAATAAAGTTGGTGTCACTGCGAATCTGAATGTCGATTACCGCCGTCCCGCCATGGCGGAGTCATACTTTGTTTTGCGGGCGCAGGTGGTTAAGACGGAGGGGAGAAAGGCTTGGGTTGAGGCGCGCATTGAGACGCTTCCTGAGGAGGGGCAGGAGCCCGATGTGCTGGTTGAGGCTAAGTCTTTGTTTATTGAGCCGAAGATTGCGGCAGGGATGGTATGTTCTCTCATTGATTATTCTGGGTGTATTAGTGACTAATTAAATGACAGGGTCGGCACTTACACAAGTTCACCAGCTAGAGGCATTTGTCTTGATTAGACTATGGTGATTCTTGATAATTGATAATGTTTGTGTCTGTAGTATAGACGGTTGGTGGGGGTGTTCTCGGTTACTTTCTTGTATATATTCAGCGTATAGATTAAACCACTTGCACTGCTCTGTTCTCGGGCCAACGGAATTATTGCGAAATCACTACCAAACCCTACTTCACCTAAGGAGTCAACTAACTCAGTCGCGGCTCTACAAAGTTTATACAGTAAGAACATAATGTAAAACACAACCAGATATTGGTATATCACATCTATCTACACAAATGTCATGTCTTGTCTATCCGCGACACACCCAGACCTACATAACCCCCACAAACCTCATCAGCCGGCAGAGTAAAACAGCTTACTCCTTCTTAGCAGGCAAATACCCATTCGCATCCAAGAACTCAATGATCTGCTTAGCCGCATCCTTAACATCCAAATCCACATTCCGAATATGCACCTCCGGATTCTCCGGCGCCTCATACGGCGAACTAATCCCCGTAAACTCCTTAATCACCCCCTCGCGCGCCTTCTTATACAACCCCTTGGGGTCCCTCTTCTCGGCAACCTCAATCGGGACATCAACATATACCTCCACAAACGGCAACCCAGTCTCCTCCCCGGGAGTCGGAACCTCATGCAACTTCCTCGCCGTCTCACGGTCCGCCCGGAAGGGCGAGATAAAGCTCGTAATCGCAATACTCGCACTATCAGCAAAAAGCTTCGCGACCTCCGCAATGCGCCGGATATTCTCGTTGCGGTCGGCGTCGCTGAAACCCAGGTCCTTGTTTAGTCCGAAGCGCACGTTGTCGCCGTCGAGCCTGTAGGCGTGGACGTTTCGGTGCTGCAGGAGCTGGTGCTCGAGTTCGACGGCGATGGTGGATTTTCCACTTGCGGAGAGGCCGGTCAGCCAGATTGTGAGGCCGCGTTGGTTGCGGAGGTTTTGACGCTCCGTGCGGGTTAGGGCGGGGGCGTGGAAGGTTATGTTGCTGTTCCAATTGTCAGTCGGATTGCGACTGTATAGGGGTTTGAAGGGATATTTACGTGGCCATTTTGGAGAATTGATACTGTTGAGCTTGTATCTGGGTAGAATTGAGGAGTTGGTGAGGTTATAGGGGGGGCAGAGGGAAAAGAAGAGAGACACGTAATGGGAGGAGAAAATCGGCGGGCGGGCGTTTCAATGGCGGGGCTCTCTCTCTCCCACCGAGCGCGGGGACGACTTTCCAAGGGGACCAAGACTGTCGGTCTGTCCTCATCCCACGCAACAATGGAGATTGTTGATAATATGCTCTCGTTAAGGAATTCTATACGAGATTTAGCCTATACAAGGTTTAGCAGGCATTATCCAATTCAGTGTCTGATGTCGTAGAACAATGGTTCAATTCAGGCTCAGAAACGGTATATGTACGCTACCAACATGCAGTATTCGGTCAGTGATCAACCAGGTAGATATAGACAGGCAGATAGACAAAACAAAAAGCCCGGCGGATCAATTGAATTCGAAATCGTAATACACATAGGCCGTGTATTCTGCGCCACCTCCTTCAACGGCCTGCATCTCATTCGGGTCTTCCTTCTTGACTCGGCCCTTCTTGTCCCGGTTGAATGCGTTTCCTGCAAGATACGAGTACTTGTCGTCGAGGTTCTTCTTGGCCTTGTCGGCTTGTTTCGCGCTTGGTGCCTGCTAGATGTTAAGTTGCTCTTCCTGGTATACTGATACTGCGATTGACGTACCCTGACAAGCGTGCAGATATAGTCTAATGGAAGACCATACCGGAGCACGGTCTCGACGAATACCCGGAGTACGAGAACGTGCACCCATACCATGACCGCTTCGCTCCACGACGTCCGTCCCAGCCGCAGCGTCTCACCCCAGAGCTTGCGCTCGTCGCCGCCCACCCGCTCGACCTCCCGCCGCTCCTCTTCCTTCCCACCTTCCACGTACTTGAAGTCGCGAGGAATCCACTTCTGCTCGCGGCACTTGTGGGCGAACTCCGTGCTGTGCTTGCGGAATGTTGTAACGGCATACAGTGTGAATTCGTCGTCTGAGGCGACCAGCGTCGCGGAACGGGGAACAACCATGGGCGATACGGTTTCGTACGTCTTGAGGAACTCTTTCACCTGCTGCGCTGGTACGGCGACAAGATGTGTCTCGATGTACTCGGAGTTCTGTACGAGGTTGCGGGGGTCGACAACGGAAGCAAGGGACTTGGTGGATAGGTTTCCCCTGGTCACGTTAGCTGTGCCCGAAAACTCAGAACTAGTATCTTACGTTTGTTTTCGTTGAAGAGTGGCCAGCGTATTCTTAATCTGGTTGTACTGGGAGTATTTCGATCGGAGGTCGTTGTCGATACTGGCAGCCTCCTGCAATAAGTTAGCTCTGTTACCGATATGGACTGCCGTTCCTCCAAATTCAAGCGCACCTTTTGTAAGAGATCAATCAACTCGGATAGCGACTTATCTGCCCGGTATTTGACTTTATTCCATTGAAACGTCCGGAGGTACTGATCAACAGGCTCTACCCAATGTCAACATCATTTCGCACGATCAAGCCAGACAAATGAACAAAGATACGTACTATCATTCACCGTCTTCATCTTCTCAATCTGCACCTCATCCCCCTCCAGGATACTCTTCAACGCATCGCCGACTTTACCCACCACACCCTGGCAAGCGGTCTCTAGCTTAGCCAGCTCATCCGCTTGCTGCACAAGAGCATCAAGAGTACCGATCTTAAATTCGGGAATCGGAAAAGGAGCAACGGAGCCGTTGTCCGCGGCGACGGTGTTTGTGATGGCGCCGAGGGCGTCGTCGCGGTGGTGGGAGGGAGTGATGGACGAGGGAAGGGAAATGAGGAGGTATTTGGTTGATTTGGACATGGTGGCGGTTGTATAGGAGGTAGAAGTATAGGGGAAGCTATCGCCGCGCCTGACAAGCGGGCATGGAGCAGTGTGGATGGAAGCTGGAGCTGGAGCTGGAGCTGGAGCTGGGAGTCTGGAAGTTGGAGCGGAGTGATGTAGCTGGATTGTCCCGGAGCTGCGGTGGTTGGCGGAGGCGGTGGGATGCTAGCTCGGTCGAGTATACCTGGCCCAGAGTAAGGTACAAGTTACAACCACCAATATCGGATTGCTTTAGGGTTCCATTTATGTACATCTAATCTAGATCTAGACGCAAGAGCTCTATATCATGTTGGTGTCTACTCTACTGCCCCCTTGCAAGGCTTATCACCTTCTTCGCCGCATCCTCAAAGCTATCAAACGCATGCAACGGAAGCCCACTCTCAGCAATCTACCTAAAGTTAGCACCACATCTGCTCTCATCTTCATCTTTTATAAACTACATTCCAAGAAAGAACTTACCATATTCTGACCCACCTCCTCATTCGTCCCCCTGAGTCTCACAACCATCGGCACACTCATATTCAGATCCCTAAAGGCAAGTATAATCCCCTCGGCGATCATGTCGCACCTCGTCAAGCCGCCGAAGATATTCACGAAGATGGCACGCACGCGGCTGTCGCTCGTGATGATCCGGAACGATGACTTGACGGTCTCAGAGGTCGCTTTACCGCCTGTGTCGAGGAAGTTGGCGCAGTAACCGCCGTGAATTGTTAAAGCGTCGACTGTGTTCATTGCGAGGCCGGCGCCGTTTACTTGGTTTGTTAGTTGATTGAGACGGGTAGGGTGAGTAAATGCGTTGGCTTACCTAGGGTTCCGATGCTGCCTTCGCCGTCAAGTCTGTAAGTAAGCCTCTATGTTAGAACAAGTCCTGAAAGGGACGTCTGGTATGCTAGGCGGCGTACTTGACGTAAACAATCCCGTGCTTTTCAGCCTCAACCTCCTCGTGCACTTCCTCCTTAACGTTCCTCAACGCATGGACTTCGCCCTGCCGTCCTGAGCTTCGGAATGCCGCACCGTCAAACCCGAACCTTGCACCACGCACTTCCAGCGCTCCCCCTGCAGTTGAAGAAGAGCTATAGCCTGCTCTAACCTCCAGCACAAACGCCTCCTTCTGCTTGAAGATCTTCCAAAGCGTTTGGGCAAGCTGTGCGAGATTTGGGTGCGCTGAGGTGGGAAGCTGCAGCTTGCTGGCTACGGCTGCGATGATGGGGTCTGAAGCTGTGAGCGTCTCAGTAGTGTATGAGAACGGGAGACGCACGGAGCTGGCGGGCTCAAAGGCGTTGGATTGAAAGGCAATCAAGGCCGGGGAGAGCGCAGTCCTGTCGATTGTGAGGGAGATGTGGAGGTCTGAAGGCGACGGGGCAGTCTCGTTGATCGGAATGGCGGGCTGTGTTTGTTTGAGGATGCCGAGGGCTTGGAATTGCTTAATGGATAGATTTCGAGATTGAAGGTTATGAGGGCGGCCTTTGTGCGAGTGATGCAGGGTTGCTCGTCTCATTGTGCTGATGCCTCTTTTCTGGGTTCTAAAGGTTGACTACAATAGTTAGCCCTTTCGATGCCCATGGATGGAGCGGGGAATACTTACGTTTGAGCCTGGACTTTGAGGTCGTCTACCAAGAAGGCTCTTCATTCCCTCGCCGAACTTCTCTGGGTGGTTTACCATGACCGCGCCCGCGCGCTCAAGGGCTTTGTACTTCTCCTCAGGCCCAGGCTCTCCAGGCGCCGTCCAGGCTCCAGCATGTCCCATGATCCGTCCTGGAGGAGCTTGCTGACCGCCAACGAGAGCCATTATCGGTCTTTGCTGTTAGTATAAATCCGGCATACGTAGGTGTTAATGACGAAGCACATACTTGGGGTTTGTGGTTCTGCGGCGGTAATCCGTAATCCATTCCGCCGCATCTATTTCAGCCGTTCCTCCAATTTCACCAACCAGAATGATACCCTTTGTATCTGAATCTTCTTCGAAAATCTTCAGAGCGTCGACGAAGTTCGTACCGGCGAGAGGGTCCCCGCCCATACTGATGCATAGACTCTGGCCTAGTCCCGCACGAGTCGTAGAGGCAACGGTCTCGTAGCTCAACGTCCCAGATTTGGCAATGATACCGATATTCCCCGGAGCGAAGCAGGGTAGTGGCTGGAAACCAATTCGGCACTTGCCAATTGCAGAGATTATACCTGGGCAGTTCGCGCCGACGAGTCTTGTTTTCGACTGGGTCTTGAGAATGGAGTGGAGCTATCCCGATTACATATTGCATCAGCTTACTTCTCGAGGAGCTCGACTTTGGTAGACACCTACCCGTAGAATATCATGAAGCGGGACGTGCTCTGCTACTGCAACGACAAGTGGAATCTCAGCCTCAATGGCCTCCTCAATGGCCTTCGCCGTTTGGTTCCCCGGTACATAGATTGCCGACGCATCTGGTTTCGCTCGCTCTTTGGCCTGTAACGTATACGTGTATGAGCATTGAACGTCTGAAGCTTCAAGCAATGGAAGCGTTGGGATCCGCACCGCTCTAACAGATGGAAAGACAGGAAGCCCAAGGTGCTCGCCCTCAACACCCGGTTTTACACCTCCAACAATCTTCGTTCCCCATTCCAGAGATTCCTTGACATTCGCCGTGGCCTAAATAGTCAGTGATAGCTCGGACAGTGCATTTCGGCTCGGAGTATACCTGTCGGCCTTTTGTCACTGTTAGCTGGTGACGTTACACCTATGTACCGGCGTTGGCGGGTTACCTGTAAATCCCTGGAACAGAACCCTAGTATGTGCTCCAATTTTGAGGTTTGGAAGCGTGTCCGTATAGTCGTAGTGTCGTGACGAGCTGGAAAAGTGCTTAATCTGCTTGGCTGAAGCTCGCACAAGCGGCGTTCCCCGCGCCCGCGCAGTCAACGAGCACAGGCCGGGCATTGCGAAGTCAACGAAAGTCAATAGCCTCAGAAGTCAAGTGACATAAGACAGTGAGGCAATAATATCGTCTATTGACCTAGCAGCAGAAGAAGTGCAATTGGGTTCCAGCTGGGGTATAATCTTGAGAGCTAAACCTCGGGGAAGCTGGGGTGTTGAGGGGGACTCCGCGCCGGTCTCGGACTGCTGGCCGACACTTTCCGAGGTCAATATTCCGAGAGAGCGAGCACATGCAGCGATTGGCCGTCTCGGAATCCAGAGACCGGCGACTCTCGGAACTAGGAGGGCAACTGCACACGTGTTGGCACATTTCGCCTTCGACTGACCCAAGTAGCCGCCTTCATATTGCCGTCAACCTTGTTACTAGAATATGGGGGAGATAATATGGGGTAGTAATGCAAGCTTTGAATGTCGACGTCAAGTCCGATCTGTAGACAATGTCGGTGACTCAGTGCGAACATTGAGAGAATTAAAATTCTTCACGGCAGACCTCAGGGTGATCTCAGGCTCGTACGCAATCACCTCGACCTAGCTCAACACACAACATACACCCTCTGGGTCAGCTCTCCCGTCATCCTCTGGGTAGATCTCGGCTGGCGGGATTGACGGGCGCAGAGTTCCAGCTATCCAAGAGCGCGGCCATTCCGGGCTCAGCAACCCCCCAATCATGGCCCTACGACCGTGTTCTCTCTCCCCCATCCCCAATCACGAGACCCAGCCAGACAAGGCGGGGTTGAAGTGAAACGGCTCAAACTCCAGACTGACGCCATCCATTATTTCACCCTGAATATCGACACTGTCGCCCATTGCTATTTATATCTGCTCTGCAGTTGTACTGGGTACTAATATTACCGTTAGTTGCAGGTGCTGAGTACCCCCGAACCACTTTTCGACTCGGTCTGGACAGCTCGACCACGGACTAGAACGTCGATACTTTTTGAGCTCGTGCGAAGGAGGGTATATAAGGTGCCGCTGAGATGGCAACGCAGTCTTCGATTCTCAGTGCGAAGGGTTTGTTTTGTCTTTCATTCTATCTATTACTTTACCTACCTACCTACCTACTCTCTCTTGGTCTCTCGCTTTGCTCTGCTTGACCTTACTCTGTCCTCTGTTCGAAGCTCTTGCCCACCCACCCACTCTCGAGCTTGTACCTATAATCTACATATACCCCCAAAAGTTCCAGCTAACGCCACCATCCCAATGTCCACAGCCGCAACATCCACATCCCCCACAACAACAGCAGCAGCAGCAGCATCAGACCTCCACACTTCCCTGCGCGAACTACACATTGGCGAAAAGACCTCTTCTATCACGGACATCGCCCGACCCAAGCTCACTACATCCTCTATAAACACTGGCATCGCGACCAAGCCCAAGAAGAAGAAAGCATCCACGCCGGTCGTAGACTCCTGGGAGGATGAGGCCGAGAACTCAGATAACGATAATGATAACGACGATGAACCCTCCACGCAAGGAACTACTTCCCCGGCCGTCCCGGATAGCCTAGGGACTTCACCTGCTGTCGCCGAGGGCCCGCTCGATCCCCCGCCAACCCCGATCTCACCGCAGACGTCTCAGCCTTGGGGTAGCACGACGGGTCCAACTTCGGACAGGTATGGGAATGGACCAACATCGCGGTCTCGATCTACGTCTGGGGCCGGGACCGGACCACGAACTCGGGACCCAAACCGGCGACCAGAAAAGCAGACTGCTGTCGCGGGGCGGCTTATCGCCGGGGCGTTGGGGATCCGAGCGCCGAAGAGGACGGAGGAGCAGAAGGCCTACGATCGGTCCGTGAAGGAGCAGGAAATTAAGCGGCGGAATAGGGAGAGGGAGGAGGCTGCTAGGGCGAAGGAGCAGGAGGAGAAGGCTAAGGCTGCTATTTGGGATGATTGATTAGTGTATTATCTATTAGCTGTGATGTTGATGAGTTTTGACTGTTGCATGTTCTTCCCTGCACTATGTCCATGGATTCTTTCTCACTGTTGTTTCTAGTGCCTCTTCTTACTGCACTGCGTTCTACTGCGTTTCGTCTATCCATTGTTCTTTTCAAGTTCTGCGGAGTTGAGCTGTCTTTGCATGCATGAATGTTCTAATGGGTGTGGAGCTGGACTCTGGGGCGGCACTTGTTGTGTTGTGTACGGATACAAATACAGGAGGCAGGGCTGTAGGTTATATTTGCTCGTGTCGTGATATCGCCCGGAAATAATACCATAAAAGAGGCCGTGGCCTATGCTGGCCATTGTTTCTATCGAAAGATAAGAAATGGCAAATAGAGTAAAGTATCATACGCCGCATTTAGATGAACGAGGAATGCACGGCTTGTTTTATGTTTCCATTTGCTCGTAAATTCGTGAACCACCTCCTCCTAATAATGACAGCCCGACTCAAGAAGCGAGCCCTCGATGCGAATTGTGGCCAGAAACATGCACCATGCGCCTAGACCTGAGTGTAGAACAAGAAAAGTCTGGCTTCCAGAAGACGAAAATCGAAGTCTCAGTATCGGGGTTGGAAAGAGGGGGTCGGAGTAGTGCCGAGTTTTCTCGTCTAGGTATATCCGTTGATTTAACCACCAATCTGTTCCTGGTGAACCTCAAGTGTATCGCCGTCTGCCATGTCGAGCTAGAATGGAAAAATGTTAGCTAATAGTTCCCATAGTGGGTATTTGCAAGAGATTTTAGATCTCGATGCAGTAAAATCCCAAAGATTGATGTAGACGGAATAGTAGGACTCACAGTCTCGGGTGTGTCTTCCGGCCTCACACGAGTGCCGTCGAAGAGGAAACGGACTGTAGAGGGCTGCTTGCCCTGGCGTTCGCAGAATGCGCCCATGAGCTTCTCTAGCTTTGTTGATCGCTTAATCTTGAAGAAAACTTCATTGTTGTTGTCCGTCACCTTAATGTTGAGGTGCTCGGCGGCGGCGGGAGCGGGGGTTTCCTGGTCGGCCATTGTCGGTGATTTGAGACGAGTCGGAAGAGAGGTCAAGAAAGGAGAGGTTGGTTGAGAAGATTCCGCAGGGGCTTGCCGATGATTTGAGCGAACAGAAGAGCGGAAACGAGAAGAGATCTGGAGTCTGCAGGCTCTTCGTCAGTCATGTTGGCGGTTGAATGTATTGCGATCTTGCGATACGATGCGGGGTAGACGGTGAGGGTGTAGTCTGCAGAAAGGGTACTTACTGGGTATTTATGTTGATGAGGCAGATTATCACAAAAAGTGAAGATCAGGATGAGGGCCAGGCGTGAGGAGATGGGGGGTTGCAAAGGTGAAAGTGTTGGTGAATGTAGGAGGCGATCAGAAGGTGATCAAAGCCCCCACCAGCGAAGACGCGCGGAGAATCTATTTTGCGGCGCAAGTCTGAGGCGGTGGAATGAGGTAGTGGTGACAGCTTCAGTTCGTCCTTCAATTGACATTCAATATTGCTTGTTTGCTCTCAAAGGTCTTATTTGTGATTGATTCAGCGTCTTTTGAAAAACGGAACCTCTTGAGTTGCCGCAACCTCACTTTCTCGTAAAGCTTGCGAAGTGTGTCACTGAGTTCAATTACATCATGGTATGCGGCGGATATATATCTGGATCGAGCCAAATGGTAACGCATCTCAGGGCAGCTTGAAAGAGGACATAGCATTTGACCCTCCATGCCATCCACGAGCAGTAAGACTTCACTTCGCCTTCAATCGTTCAACCACCGCTGACATTCCTTAGTGCGCCATTCAAGGTAGCGTCCCGAACCATGGCACATTGAACCAGGCACTGACAACAACAGCATGCTTGACCAAGAACCATTATCAAGAAGAAAAGTGCCAGGCTCAAATAAACGCATTGTACGAATGCTGCAATTCTTTCTACACGGAGAAAGGAGATGATGCAAAGACTCCAAGCTGTCCCAAGCCCAACCTGTTGAGGCTCAAGATGAAGCAGCGCGGACAAGAAACATAGCTCTCCGCTCGGTCTACGAGAGATTCCTGTTGTATAGATATAGACACAATATACATACTACTCCGTATAGCCGGTATAGAGACGAGAGCCGTGAAGTTTGTTGACCGTGAGGTGAATCCCATCGGGGAGGGAGCTGATGTGCTGTAACAATTCCCTTGCAGTCTGAGCTCCCATGCAGAGTAAAGAGCTAGACTAGTTGTAAGAACTGCTGAATTGCTCTAAGACAATCTTGAGCACGCGAGAGGCCGATTGACCTGAACGAAGATTGTAGCGCTCGTTCCGAGACTCTAATGATTGCCTAAATTGACATTAGAGAAGAAAAGAAAAAGAAGAAAATGAGCGGCCGCCGAAGTGTGAGATTTTTTAAGGCGTGGAGTGAGCATGGCGCTAGTCCGTTTTTGTGCTAGCTAGCGGCGGAAGACCAAAACACCTGAAGCCGCGCTGGACCAACAAGAATAATTCA
Organism: Aspergillus undulatus; assembly: GCF_047715775.1. Taxonomy (NCBI): domain Eukaryota; kingdom Fungi; phylum Ascomycota; class Eurotiomycetes; order Eurotiales; family Aspergillaceae; genus Aspergillus; species Aspergillus undulatus. The sequence continues at coordinate 126,362 of NW_027396653.1, forward strand.
TGCGGTGACAACTCGAAGAGGCAGAAACACCGTCACGTCGTGCTGTCTCAGTTTGCTTCTTCCCGATCCATTGCTGGATCATTCTGTCTTTCGACGCTCGCTTAGCTCATGGCTCCCTTGAGTAGAGCTGGCGGTCCTGTTGCCGGCTTCAATGTGAGTATTGTCTTCGAGCTCGATTCCTCGCTGGGCGTTTCTAACCTGTCGCTTGTTGCCCCAGCAAAACGGACGTCAGAACGGACGGCAACCGAGTAATCCAGAAATCATCGAGATCGATGACGATGACGATGACGATGAGCCGATGGACGATGAAGGAGGGGAGGAAGATGACGAAGTGCTAGAGGTTGAAGATGAAGAAATGGACGAAGATGAGAATGGGGACGAAGAAGATGTCTCAGCGGATGATATGAACGGCAACGAGTCGCCTCTTGACCTTGTTGGAGCTCCGAATGGGCAGAGTATGGCTTTCCGATTCGAGACTCACTACAGACCTGACCGCGCTACAGATGGAATTGACGCCGCTGCCTCCGAATTCTTCACCTCCGCGGGCGCGCAGCAGGCGCTGCATCCCCTTCGTCGGACCGCCGACCGTGTTACGCGCCAGATAGAAGCTTTTGCGGAAAGACTGGACCGTTTTAAGCAAAAGGGCAGCCAAGCGGACGAATTCGGAAACTACCAGGCCGTCTACCAGTTGGTGAAGGGATACCAGACCGTCGCACAGGATGCGATTCACGATATAACCAAGCAAAACACCCTGAAGAAAGCGAAATCGGGATGGAACTGGAACAAGAGCAACGGCGCCGAGGACCCCAAGACCGAGGAAGACTTGCAACGCCTGCAGCTGGAAGCGAACACTTGGCAGCTCCTACTGAACCTAGTTGCTGTCGACGATCCTCCTAGCAGAACCAGTTACCGACAAGCGCAAGAGACTGTTTTCCAAAAGCTACATCGGTATTCGTCAGATCGCGAAGTCTGGGACCAGTTCATCAAGGCAGATCAATATGCGGCGGAATGCAAGATTGTCATGAAATGGTTGGAGGAAACCGCTCAGTCGTCTTACCAGGACATTGATTCTTTGATTTCCGAGCTAGAAACCCAAGCCGAGAGGGGACAAGAATCCTGGACTGGCGGATGGCTCTACACAAAGGAAACCATCAAAGGACAAAAGCGACTGCGCGCCTGGCCTCAGCCTCTGGAGCCGAACGATCCACTTGTTACAGCTTCCTTACTGACCTCTGAACAATCTGAGCCTATGGTCACGCAATTAGATCCGGATGCAGTTACCCGCCAGAAACAGAACCTACAGCGAAAGGACCAGTTCTACGAGCGTGCCACCTGGATGACATGCTGGAAAATGCTCAGACAGGGCGAGAGCTGGACCAAGATCAGGGAATGGGCGGCCGGCCGCCTGGAGATCTGGCGTGCCATTAGCATCTGCGGTTCCAGTGTCGACCCCAAATCCGGCGGGGAGACCACACCTACCGACGATGGAACAACACGCATGATGAATTGGCGATCTCAAGATTTATGGAGATCCGCTTGCGCTAACCTCGCACGCGACTCAAAGACCGAGGATTTTGAGCGAGCTGTCTATGCACTGTTGTGCGGCGAATCAGAAGCCGCCTTTAAGGTGTGTCAGAGCTGGGACGATTACCTCTACGTCTACTTCAACAACGTCATCCTATCGCGCTACAGGAATTTCTGTAAGCAACTTCAACGAAAGCTGAATCATACGCCTACGAGCCCAGTGGTCTTTACGCCCGAGCCGCCGGGTTACGCAGATTTCAACAAATTCGTGCAATACACTAAGGGCAACGACCGAGTTGGAGTGGAGGCTCGAAACCCGTACCGCACAATTCAAGCTGCAATCTTGGGTAAAGGATATGACTCGTTCTTTACTTCGCTGGCCAAAGCAGTCTCGCAAGCATCGATCAACAAAGACCAACCATCATTTGTGCCTGACCTATCGCCGACTTACGTTGACGACTCTCTTCTTATTGCGGCCGAGGATGATGATGCATTGAGGATTGCCACCCACCTCTATGTTGCCGCCAACGCCATCGGTTATGTGCGCACGGATAACCAGTTCGTGGACACCGCGTCTGTGACAGTGATTGGGTACATTTCGAACCTAGAGGAAGCCGGCATTGTTGACATCGTTCCACTCTATGCGTCTCTGCTTCCCCAACACCAAGCGCACCCTGTGCTTGGCATGGTTCTCATTGACGTGATCGACCCTAGGGAGAGAAGGCTGCAAATTCAGTTAATGGACAAATACGGCATTGACGCCGAAGCAGTTATCCGACAACAGTGGATCGATGTTGTCTCCAGAGTATCTGCTGTTGAGCATCCAAGAACACTTAAGCGATTCCCGAAGGTTATCACCCGCAAGGATGGAAACCGCGAGCTGGTGACTGTCAAGAAAGACTTCATTGGGACAGAGCTCTCCAGTCAAGACGAGCGGATCATTCGAAGTCTCGAATGGCTTCGCTATGTCGACGGGCAATGGGGCCGGATCTGCAGCCTCGGAGCAATGCTCTACCGGAGGTTCTATAGTAAGTTCCTTCATTCCCAATCGTCACCTTGTTGCTAACGTTCATAAGTTACCGGTAAACTCCCTGCAGCCCGAGAGTTGAGCAGACGAATGCGACTGTCGGATATTTCCCGCGAATCATTCGGATTCGACGTCGCCGACTTCCCGGTGGACTACGAGGATGGTGATATCGGCACACCGGAGCCTTCTAGCCCAACAAAAACACGAGTATACGGACACAAGCGGAACAAGTCCAGCGCCAATAGCTTGCCATCAACCACCCAGACCAAGCTCCTCTACGTCCAATCACAGACGATGCGCGATCTCGAACAGCTCATCCTCGCCTTTGACGCCCTCGAACGCTTCGCCCTCGTCTGCGAAAAACTCGAAACAACCAAACGCCGCCGCGACTCGGGAACCGTCAAGAACCTTGTCGAGGAACTCCAAGACGCCCTAGACGGAGTCAGCCTGCACATCGACGCAGTCCTGTACGACTGGCTCGTCAGTGCCCAAAACGGTAAGCCAAACAACCTCCCTTTTCCCATCCACCAAATTGCAACATTCTAATATTAATAAACCCCTTAGAATCCGAACAATCCGAACTCGAAGAAATCCGAAGCACCTACATCCCCGAACTCTTCCTCGACTACCACAGTGCCCTCTACTACACCGCGCACGTCATCAGCAGCGACATCCTAGTGCAATGCATGAACCTCGCCATGCAAGTTGCCGAAAACGAGAACCTGACACGCGCGTTCGTCGCCGCGCGCCGCATGTCCGAGCTCATGGATGCCCTGGCCATTTCGAGTAAGGCGATGGTTAAGGCGCGGGCGAAGACTGATGCCAGACTTCTTGGAGGTGAGAGATTGGGGATTTGGAATGTGGAGATTCCGAAGGAGGAGATTTTGGAGAGTTTGAAGTAGACGCCCCTTCCTCTTTAAGAGTTTGTCGTCTATTAGGGAAGGGAGGACAGGGTAGGTTGGTTTGGGTTTGGAGAGGTAGTGGTGGTGGTGGTGGTAGGCGTGGCTGGTGGTTAGGTATCTTAAGACTCAGTATTACTTCGTTTCTGCATACTGCAACATACAATATTACATGTACCCGGTGGGAACAGGAAGGTTGAATGGACGGATGGATTCAATTGAATGGATGTACACTACCAACAACGGAGTTTCTTCAAGGTTTTCAGTGTGTCTTTCCGTTATTACTTAGTCTTTGCGTTGCGTTGGTCCGCCTCCCCCCTCCCAACGTCTAGTTCCACGAAGGCCCGAATAGACGGGCTACCTACCTACCTGGGTACCCTGAAGCACCCCGTACTACAGTACTCCCTAGCTATTATGTAGTACCTAGATAGGGTCGGCATCGGCATACGGGTGACGATAGTATTTGCAGCGCGCTTTTTACATTTGGAAGATCGGACAGGACACTTGCGCAAGTCGCAAGAGGCAAATTGCGCTTGTCCAGTACTATACTGCTCTGTAGAAAACATTGAATGTCTCTCTGCGTTTGGATGGGGTTATATTAGAATATGTATATTCATATGGATGTGATTTAAGGTCTTGGTAGAGTAAGGTAAGTATGTACTCAGTGCTCGGGTTCGTATACCTAATAGTAGCTACGGGACGGACTAAGGAATATGTTGTTGAGCATTGGCCAACGCGTCAACGGATCTGAACCACCTGGGACACTTATTAATCGTGGCGATGAGGTTAGTCCACCGAGAAGCAGAACTCGAGGAGTCGGACTTATCGATTGACGACGCCATTGAGGCGTCGACCCACGTTACGCGTTCAATTATTCAGGGTCACCGCCACGATATATCGTACTCTGTACTTCCTAACCTCGAATCCAGGATCAAGTGCAGCGCATAGAGCAACAGTTTACGGAGCGGTCAATCAGATTGATCGATCAATCAAATCTTCAACGGTTGACCCGTCCGTTTCTCTTCTAGAATCTCCACTAATCGAGGCTCGGGATCGCGAATTCTTCGCCGTTTCACTTTAATCAGTGTCAAACGATAGCCTCGGACATGGGCCATGGATGATCGGAGTGAGACCCTAAACGAGAGACTCCGTTGTACGGATCTCGACACAGAATTTGGAGTGGGCGAACGCGCCTATCACGTTTCAGACGGCGACGATTCGAGCCCTGAAGAGGCGGACATACACGTCATGCTGATCGTGGACTTGTGGCCTGGTGTTGAGTCTTGACTCGTTGGAAGTTGGCAGGATGGCGAGTGTCTTGTCCTCCGCAGATCGCTCCTATACAGGAGGTCAATGTGAACTTGCATACTCTGTATGACTGGCGGTTGCATTTCCAACAAGACCTGTACCGAGGCGAGCAGCATGATCGTCAGTGCCCGCGAAACAGGGATCCCCAGAGCCGTCCACACTGCATGATGGTGTGGAGTGTGGTTTGGACATGGTGATGCGAAGTGCAGCCGTGACGCCGAATCAGGCAGTAGAACAGCTTGACCTCAGCGAGCTAGAAAACAGTCAGAGTCTTGACTCTGTGAACATTCTTTCGCCAGCCAATGGCGGGCAAGACAGGGCGACAGTGAAGCTTCAGCAGTGTTTTCCAAGACAATTGAAATTGGGGAGAGAGGCAGAGTGGGTTTGGGTTTTGCACAGCCTCTGCCAAGACGCCGAATTCAGAAGTCCTCACCACTATTTGTTTGTCGAACTCGGCCCTTGGCTGCACGACGCAAGTGCGAGCGAACACGGCGAAGAGCTCGAGTGTCATTATTGCCGTATAAATTCGATAATATTGAATTGTGGTTGAGCGAAGAAGGGGATTATGATCCGGGTTGTGCTGCCAGCGTGGTTAGGCTAGCTCAGGGTAGTGCAAGATCGGCCAGGTGGCAGCTCGTATTCGACCCTGAATCCTGATAGACTTCGTAATGGAGAACACCATTCAATTTTCAAGAACTCTGTTTCTCTGGAATGTTTTGAGAGTTGAGACTGAATGCCAAATTGTGCCAGATTATTGTGTTAGTAAATGGAAGAAGAGTCTGGACTAGCGTAGCGGATGAATGAGAGATGGAGCACAACGAGGCAGTGCAAAGGAAACAGCGAGTAAGGTTGGCGGGCCACGGCCAAGCTCCGTTTCTTGTTCTTGTGGCAATCTGCGAGGTCCATAAAAGGAGTCTTGGGCATATTATGCTCTGACGACAATAGTAGTACTCTGTTGTTGATAGTTGTATCTTGTTAACGTGAACTCATTGTCATCTCGAATGTAGATATCTCCTTGCCGTTGTGCATAAGAGCAAGAGACAGCCCGGGTAACAAATACGAGTTCAGGTCCAGATCGTGTGGGTCTGTGGAGTGACGGAGGCCAGACGTGTGCTTCCCACTAAGAGTTAGACTATTGCTTACCCGGCGACCCGTCGATTTTCATCGTTCAGTTGGTCAGGGTCCTGCTGTCTTCGTCACTCTTCTCCCTCATCACCACCTCATCTCTCCTCTCACCACCTATGCCCGTGTCATTGGCTCTTCCGCCCCCTTTGAGCGCATTCTTTGGCTGCTACGCCTGAACTTACCTATCCTATCCTTTGCTACCACCTTCGCTTCTTGGCCCGCGTTGGGTGACTCTTGGGCACAAGTTACAGCCAGCCAAAGTATCACATCTGCTTGGGAGCTGCCCATCAATTAATTGGTTGCTAATCCGCCTGGGAATGGGTGATTTTTGCTCCTGTTAGCCCGGCGTCGCTTTTGATGATAGACTCGACCTGTGTCCAGTTGCTCCTTCCGGAGCCACATTCTTTATATCCAGCACCCCCTTTGTCAGTGCCTCTTTGAGGAGCTCGATCGCACTCTCGGTCGATAATGTCAGAGCCGAGGGCGTCGAAAGAGAATGACGATTCCAGACAGTCTGCCGCGACTCCTCTTCGCCGCGAACGAGCGCCCACCATAACTATAGATACCTCTGCCGTCACCCCATCCGACTCAACTCATCCGCCCCAGGTTGAAGCGCCATCACAACCTTCACGCTCTGCCAACAATGCTGATCACACTGATACGAGCGCGCTCTTGAACAGTAATGCTGCGTCTCCTTCCGACACCCGCTCAGCCCCGTCGGTACATTCGTACGCCTCATCGGACGCCAGAGAGCACGACAGCAGGCCGACTTCTCCGTCGCCTCATCATCTATCGCCAACATCCAAAATGACAGATTCTATGGGTCATTCGAATTACCTCTCTGTACCGGGCGCCAGATCTCGCGGAAATTCAATCGAGTCGGAGGATTCATCCAATGGGGCGGATTCACATTCAAACGATAGCTCAGCTCCAGGGAGGAATAATATCGAAAATCCCGAGGAAGCTCTCCAACCGGATCCTGGTCGTGAGGCGGAGTTTCAAGTCGAGAACAACAATTTTGCCTTCTCACCTGGCCAGCTGAACAAATTGTTGAACCCCAAGAGTCTTGGCGCGTTCTACGCTCTTGGCGGTCTTGCTGGCCTTGCAAAAGGTCTGAGGACCGATGTGCGCAGCGGGTTGAGCTTGGATGAAACAGAGTTGGAAGGTTCTGTGAGTTTTGATGATGCAACAGCAGCGAGCAGTCCCGAACCCCTGCCAAAGCCTGCCGCGGATACGCAACCCCCAGCACCCTCTCGAGCGGACACTACGGCGCAAAAGCAGGACGAAAATGTCTACACCGACCGGAAACGCGTATTCGGACAGAACAAATTGCCTGAAAAGAAAACGAAGAGCATCCTCGAGCTAGCTTGGCTCGCGTACAACGACAAAGTCCTGATCTTGTTGACAGTAGCGGCCATCATCTCGCTCGCGCTAGGAATCTACCAGTCTCTTACGGCAAAGCCTGGCGAGCCGCGAGTCCAATGGGTGGAGGGTGTCGCCATCATTGTAGCCATTCTGATCGTCGTGGTTGTTGGAGCCGCCAACGACTGGCAAAAAGAACGTCAATTCGTCAAACTGAACAAGAAGAAGGAGGATCGAATGCTCAAGGTTATTCGTTCTGGAAAGATGACTGAAATCTCCGTTCACGATCTTCTTGTTGGAGATATTATGCATCTTGAGCCCGGTGATCTTGTTCCAGTTGATGGCATCTACATCAGCGGTCACAATGTCAAATGCGACGAATCTTCTGCTACCGGTGAATCAGATGTGCTCCGCAAATCGCCCGCGCAGGAGGTTTACGGTGCTATCCAACGTCACGAGAATCTCGCCAAACAGGACCCGTTCATTGTATCTGGTGCCAAGGTATCAGAAGGCGTTGGAACTTTCTTGGTCACTGGTGTTGGTGTAAATTCGACCTACGGCAAGACCATGATGTCACTTCAAGACGAGGGCCAAACAACACCGCTGCAAACGAAGCTGAACGTTCTTGCGGAGTATATCGCCAAACTTGGTCTTGCTGCTGGTTTGCTGCTGTTCGTCGTTTTGTTCATCAAGTTCCTTGCTCAACTGAAAAACCTTGGCAGTGCCGATGACAAAGGTCAGGCATTCCTCCAGATCTTCATTGTCGCTGTGACAGTCATTGTCGTCGCGGTTCCCGAGGGTTTACCCTTGGCTGTGACGCTTGCGCTTGCATTTGCCACGACACGTATGCTGAAGGACAACAACTTGGTTCGTCTGCTAAGGGCTTGTGAAACTATGGGTAACGCAACCACTATCTGTTCAGACAAGACAGGTACCTTGACGGAAAACAAAATGACCGCCGTCGCTGCTACTTTAGGTACTAGAACAAAATTTGGTGGCAAATCCCAGGCGTCGGCTCCTGCATCAAACTCACCTACGCACGGAAATGAACAACAGACTGCCGATTCCGCGAATGCATTGTCCCCTTCTGAGTTCACGTCAAGCCTTTCCAAGCCGGCGAAAGAGCTTCTCGTGGATTCGATTGTACTCAACTCTACCGCATTCGAAGGAGAACAGGAAGGGGCTACGGTATTCATTGGGTCTAAGACTGAGACAGCCCTCCTAGGCTTCGCGCGGACCTACCTTGGACTCGGATCGCTCAGTGAGGCTCGAGATAATGCGAGTGTTGCTCAGATGATGCCGTTTGATTCAGGTCGCAAGTGCATGGCGGTTGTGATCAAGATCGACAACGGAAAGAAGTATCGAATGCTCGTCAAGGGCGCGTCCGAAGTCCTACTCGCCAAATCGACAAGGATTGTCAAGGATCCTACTCAAAGTCTTGAGGAGGGACCGCTAAGCGACAAGGACCGTTCCAAACTCAACAACGTCATCAACAACTACGCTACCCAATCTTTGCGTACCATCGGCTTGGTTTACCGTGACTTTACCGAGTGGCCTCCGCGAGGAGCTCCAACTCAGGAAGAAGATCGTTCGCTCGCATCATTTGACCACATCTTCAAGGACATGGTTATGTTTGGCGTCTTTGGTATCCAGGACCCTCTCCGTGCCGGAGTGACAGACTCAGTTCGGCAGTGTCAGCGTGCTGGTGTTTTCGTGCGTATGGTTACTGGTGACAACATTGTGACTGCCAAAGCAATCGCGCAAGAGTGTGGAATCTTCACTCCTGGTGGTGTTGCTATTGAAGGGCCGAAATTCCGGAAGCTGAGCGATCGCCAAATGACCCAAATCATCCCACGATTACAAGTTCTCGCTAGATCTAGCCCTGATGACAAGAAGATCCTTGTTTCTCATCTCAAGAAACTTGGCGAGACAGTTGCAGCGACTGGTGATGGTACAAATGATGCTCAAGCTTTGAAAACAGCGGACGTCGGCTTTTCCATGGGAATTACAGGCACTGAGGTTGCCAAGGAGGCATCAGACATTATTCTGATGGATGATAACTTTGCCTCTATCGTCAAGGCTATGGCCTGGGGTAGGACTGTCAACGACGCTGTCAAGAAGTTTTTGCAGGTATGTCTGCCAGATCTCAGGTTGTTTCAAGCGCTAATAAGCTACAGTTCCAAATCACTGTCAACATCACGGCCGTCCTTCTCACATTCGTTTCTGCAGTGGCCAGTAGTGATGAGGAATCTGTCCTAACAGCCGTCCAGCTTCTGTGGGTCAACTTGATCATGGATACTTTCGCCGCTCTTGCTCTTGGTATGTCTCAAAAGTTCGAGTTCTTGGATATAAGCTAACAGTACTAGCAACCGATCCTCCATCGCCTTCTATTCTTAACCGTCGTCCGGAACCAAAATCTGCGCCTCTAATCAGCTTGACAATGTGGAAGATGATCATTGGACAAAGCATTTACCAGCTGGTTGTCACACTCATCTTGAACTTTGCTGGAAGATCGCTTCTGAAATCTTTAATCGACTTTGAAAATGATGCGAACGCAAATACGGTTCTCACGACGGTTGTGTTCAATACATTTGTCTGGCAGCAGATTTTCAACCAATGGAAGTGAGTATATCCACAAAAAACTCGAAGAGTATGAGCTAACCGGTATCAGCTCTCGCCGTTTGGACAATGGGCTGAACATCTTCGATGGTGTCTTCCGCAACTGGTGGTTCATTGGGATTCAATTCATCATTACCGGCGGACAGGTTTTAATCGTCTTTGTTGGTGGCCACGCCTTTTCTGTTACGCGCTTGGATGGCCCTCAGTGGGCTGTCTGTCTCATCCTCGGTGTCATCTCACTCCCAGTTGCCGTCATTATTCGATGCATTCCGGATGAGTTCCTTCGCAAGCTCGTTCCGAACTTCGAGAGGCGCAAGAAGCGCCCAGAACTCATTGTGTCTGATGAGGACCGACGATACGAGTGGAACCCTGCCCTTGAGGAGATCCGAGACCAATTGAAGTTTTTCAAGTCGCTCCGTGGAGGACGCATGAGGAATTTGGCACACAAGCTACAACACCCTCAAGAATTCCTTCCGCGGTCGCGCAGTGGCTCAAGGTCTCGCGAAAATTCAGTACCCGGTACTCCAGTCGGCGACAGCAGTGACGGTACTCCGCCATTGCCTGCGACTCCTGATTCGCGATCAAGGACGCGTACGCGTTCTCGCTCGAATTCGGCCTTTGGACCCGCCGCTGCAATGGCTGGTATTGTGGCAGGAAGTATTGCTGGATGGTCTCCAATTGAGAGGCCCACAGAAGGTGAAGCATTCAAGTTCGATTTTAATAACAACGGTGGATTCAACCGACAGCCGGGCATCGAAGTCCATCCCGACACCGCGCCGGATGACAGTATCGTCGGTGAATACTCGGCTACTTCGACAACACCTCCAAGCCAGAATCCCGACTTGATTCCCTTCTTTGAACACGCACCTCCTGCTCTCGAGCCATCCAGCCGCAGCAGACGATCTCGTTCTCGATCTAATCAGAGCCAAAGCCAAAGCCGAACCCACAGCCGAAGCCATAGCCACAGCAACAGCCAGAGTCAATTATAAGAAACCCTGCGCATCCGTTTCATACGTACCCTACCTTGCACAGGAGCACCGAATACGAAAGCTCCGTCAATTTTTGTTTCTCTCATTCACTGTTCAACCGTTCAAAAGTACCCTGATGGACACTAGCCATCTTTTTGCTATAAGCTCTCCTAATCTTTGTCTTCATTCTCTTGAGCTATCACTGGGTCTGTTCTGTTCTGCTCGGCGTCTCTGGGTGACCATCTGCTGTACTACACTGGGTTCGCTTTGCTACGATTCTTGCTTCTTATAGACCACTACCTACCATTCGCATACAGATTGGAGTTTGTTAGCCTGGCGCATCGGACGGCTCGCTTTCCAAGGATTTTGTTTGCGTTTGCCTTTCGGGGTTTCTTTGTACATAACTTGACTTGAGTCCATAACCTGATTATCCAGGAATAGAAAATGGAGACTTACTCTAATGCTGTCTGCTCTTTTCTCTTGTATACCTCTCTGCTAGAACCTGAGCTACTCGAAGCACATGCTTACCGATGACCGTGGGGGACCGTGGTGGCACAGACAGCACTCAGTAAGTACTCTGTTGTGGAAGGAGCGAAGGGAGCCAACAACCGCTCAAAAACAAACTACCTTGTGACTTCCTCTTCTGCAACAGCTTCCTCTTTTTGACTACTGCGAATTACGTGGGCAGCGGCAGCAATGGGTTCATGCGTTCCCTTTTTGCATCTCATCTCTAATTCGTGATACGCACAGGAATATCGGCGTCTTCCTTCAACCCCTCCCATCGACTCTTGTATACTCTTCCCTCCTTCATCACTCCAAGCACACACTCTTCCGACCGATCAAAGACGGTCACATCCTCCAACGGATTCTTATCGAGGAAGAGGACATCCGCCCAGAACCCTTCCTTGATCTGCCCAATGGTCTCAGGCTGTCCGACCATCTTCGCCGGGTTAATCGTCGCGCTCTGCAACACCGCCAACGGGCTCAACGCCTGCGCGCGCAATGCAAACTCCCTCGTCTGCGCCAGCCCCAGCGGCCCAAGAAGATCACTGCCATAGCAAATCGTCACGCCGGCATCCGCTGCAATCTTCAGACTCTTCAATCCAGCACTCAATACCTCTGTGTTCTTTGCCTGCCCATCAGCAGGTAAGTACCCGCGCCACCGCTCCGTGTTCATCTCCGCATAACTGATCAGCGTCGGCGTAAGATAGACCCCCTTCTCGACCATGACCTTAGCAACCTCCTCCGTGACGAAATTTCCATGCTCGATTCCCTTCACCCCATTGTTAATCGCATGCAACATCGCCTTGGGCGTATACGCATGCGCCGTGACATAAGTCCCCGCATTCTCCGCACACTCTACAATCGCCCGGATCTCATCCACCGTGAACTGCAACTGCTCGATCCGATCCGTTGGCGTACTCACCCCGCCAGACCCCATAATTTTGATAAAGTCCGCCCCCGATCTAATCTCCTCGCGCACGGCCGTCATGCAAGCTGGCACCCCGTCGCAGATTCGACCGAGCCCGTTCGTGTGCCCCGCGCAGCACTGCACATGGTCATGCGAGGAGCGTATGTCGCCGTGCCCGCCTGATTGCGAGAGCGCGTGGCCTGCGATGAAGAGACGCGGGCCCGGGAATACGCCGTCCTCGATCGCCTGCTTGAAGGCGAGCTGGGCGCCGCCGCAGTCACGGACGGAGGTGAAGCCGCGATGGAGCATTTGAGTCGCGACGTAGGGTTGGCGTAATAGAGAGACGTCGTTGAAGTTGCCAAAGGCCATGGAGAGGTTTGTGAAGCCTGGTACCGCGACGAAGTGCACGTGTGCGTCGAAGAGGCCCGGGCTGAGGTATTTTCCTGTGCAGTCGACGGTTACGTAGTCGGATGGGAGGGTTGAGGGGCGCAACGGCGAAACAGAGGAGATTTTGCCATTCGTGATGAGGACGTGGTGGTTTTCTTCGATCGTGCCTCTCTCGACGTCGACGATGTTGGCGTTCGAGAGGAAGTATGATTGCGACGCTGCCCGGAGCCAGGGTTTGATGTCTGTCGCGGAAGCCATATTTCACTCTCTCTTGCAAGTTCTCGCCTTTTTTTTTTTGAGCACAGGGAGAGATAAGAAGCCAAGTGAGGGGTGATTGAAGATCTTAAAGGGTCTTGATTTGGTTGGAGTCGATCATCGGCAACCTGGCCCCGGCAATCTGCACCCGATACGTACTATCGGCAATCTGCACCTGCAAGCCAACTATCAACGGAGTCTCCAAATGTCCCTTTCAGCAACATCACCGCCAATCATCATGCTTCGTGTCATAAACTGCGCTTATCAGCTAAAGGAAAATGGGGAGACGGCGGATGGCCGAGATGCACCGACAGCGAGTCATTTGCACCTTGCCGTTCTCCATGCCAGCCATATAAGTTACTGTCACCACCCCGGATATATCCAGAGTCGCATCCCTTGTTAGCGTAGCACCACGCTTGCCAACCTACAATATGGACATCGACACTTACAACACGAAGAACCGTCCGTTGGACGACGAGAACGAAAAGAGACGACCCAGCGACGCGGACATGGTGGAGACGTATAGTGAGGAAGAAGAGAAGGCGCTCGTACGCAAGATCGATATGGTCATTTTGCCTTTTGTGAGTGCCTCCATCCACATACTGAATCACCATGAGCGGATAAATACTAATTACCTACATGCAGATGTGTCTCGTCTTCCTCCTGCAATACCTCGACAAGCAAAGTCTCAGTTACGCCGGCGTTTTCGGCCTCATGGAAGACCTCAGTCTCACAAATTCGCAGTACTCGTGGTGCAGTTCCATCTTCTATGTCGGCCAGCTCGTCGCCGAGTACCCTTTCATCTACCTGATGAGTCGCCTGCCATTGACGAAGTTTGTTGGTGCTACTGTGTACGTCAACCAACCCCCAGCATCCGCCAACTCACCTTCAGAAACGTCCTCTAACTTAATATGGATGCAGCATCCTCTGGGGCATATCCTGCACGTGCCTCGCAGCCCCCCATAATTACGCCGGGTTCGCAGCCGTCCGATTCCTCCTCGGCTTCACCGAAGGCGCTGTCTCGCCCGCCTTCGTCACAATAACCTCAATCTGGTACCAGAAGAGCGAGCACGCATCGCGCACCGCGCTGTGGGTAAGCATGAACGGCATCGCCCAGACACTAGGGTGCCTACTCATGTACGGAATCGGCAAGAACGGTTCGCTGGCACTCGCGCCGTGGCGAACCCTCTTTATCATCTGCGGCGCACTTACAATTGCCTCGGGGGTGGGTTTCTTCACACTTATGCCGTCGGGTCCTAACGATGCGTGGTTTTTAACCGCGCGCGAGAAACACGTTCTCTCGCTGCGTATGAGCAAAGATCGTGAAGGGGGCGATAAGACATCCTTTGATCTTAAACAGCTCCGCGAAACCATGCTCGACCCCAAAGCCTGGTGCGTGTTTTGGTTCGGCGTCCTGGTGACAATGCAATCCCCCGTGCTCACCTTCGCAACCTTCGTCATAAACTCAATCGGCTACACCCAGCTGCAAACAATGCTGTACACGGCTCCCTCAGGCGCCGTCCAGGTCGCGTTGCTCTGGATCGGCCTCCTCCTCTGCTGGATCCTCCCGCGCCAACGAACCCTCGTCGTCATCCTCCTAACCATCCCCCCAATTGTCGGAAACATCCTCATGCTCATCCTCCCCCTAAGCGCAGGCTGGGGTCTTATCGCCTCCGCGTGGTTGGCATCATGCATCAGCGCCTCGATGTCCGTTCTCCTCTCTCTCGTCGCGTCAAATGTAAAGGGGAACACGAAGCGCGCGGTCGTCAACGCCATGTTCTTCATTGGGTATTGTGCGGGGTGTATTGCGAGCCCACAGCTTTGGACGAATCGGCCGAAGTACCTTGAGGGACTTATTACGGCGTTGGCTACCTGGGGATTGCTTATTGTTGTTACGATTGTTTATAGGATCTTGTGTGTTTGGGATAATAAGACGAGGGAGAAGGCTGAGGCTCAGTCTGGGGTCTTGGGATTGGGAGAGGAGGGGAGAGTGGGATATGGCGATGATCATGCCGCGAATGTCGACCTTACGGATCAGCAGGATCGGGAGTTTAGGTATAGCTGGTAGATAGAGTCTCAGTCTGGTCTCAGTCTCAATTGGTGTTTGCTGGCTTGGGCTTGGGCGATTGGTTAGTTGGATTATTAGGTGGGAGAAGATTATGTATATCATTTGATGCTAATAATGCTAATAAATGCTAATGCTTACATGGAATTAAGTCAATCCACCTACCTACCTATGTGCCTCTTCACCCCCTCGCCTCTCTTACCTATCGTCTCGAAACAAAACAATAATACCCGGTAGCTTCCATGCTATCTATCAAGCGGTACTCTGCCAGTAGGTACTCTAACTACCTAAGGGAGGAGTCGAGCGTACGTTTCAACCTTTCTTCTTTCTTCCAGGAACCTCGTGTTGGAAGGATTCGTGAGTAGAAGAAGCAGGATGGCGATCTTTATCATGAGGTGCATTCATAGGTCATCAATAGCTGCGTATTCTTGTTAGTAGGGGCTTGGGTTTGTATTGCTCAGTTCTGCATGGTTCACCTTTGCGATCATCGCCAGATTACGTGCTTGTTGAGTTTGAGCATGTAGTCCCATTCCATAATGGACCACTGCCGAGAAGCCGCCAGCGTCTGAATACTGGATTTGCGTGGCGCAGTCTTACTTGTGGGATGAATTGCAGCGTCTGCAAATAACAATACCTGAGTTTCTCACGTCATGATAAGCGACTGTTCTTTTTGTTCACGTAGAGTTCAATGATCAATGCCGATGCCAAGGTTCTTCTTCCACCGGGCCAATAACCGCAACACAACACAACACAACACAGACAGCAGCTAGCACCGTCACTGCGATACTACCGGCTCGGTACTCCCCCTGCTTGGAATCGTAGATGTTGGACGACATGGTATTCACCGTTTAGGCCACGAGTTCTGATGATCGGAGGACATCCAACAAGGCGGGAACGCTTGGGGACGGGAGGCCATTGAAGCAGACTTATATCGGCGAATGGTGACTCGCTATGCTCTTGCAATGGGCCGACTTGACAGATAGATCACTTTGATCTGTAGATACCTCAATTCCTTTGTCCAATTGAAGTGCACCATGATGAAACGAGAAAGTACTCCGCGGGCGGTTCTGTGGACCGGTGCCTGTGCGCATGCATGTCCGGCGTGCAGCGGTAATGGCCCTGGATATGACTGTCTGGTTTGACCTTTTGAAGGACTTCACCCTCTGGCCTGCAAAATGACGAACAGTTCAAAACATGAGACAGCCAAGGCTCGTTCTGTATTTACCTCTTCCTCTCTTAGGAATAGTTGAAGCTGTTAGCATGCTAATGTTTTAAATTAACGTGAGTTTTATATAGGTATTTATAACTCGTGTATTTGTTCATATTTGATCTGGTTCGTCATTTATGCAGGCCAGACAGAGGGTGTAGTCCAACGTCGAACAGCTGTCATATTCGCCGGTATGGATCCCTTAATAGAGACTCCGGAGAGCCGAGCCGTTACGCGGGCCAATTCGAAGGGGCCGCGGAATGCGACTAACCAGATACATGAGGAATGGGTATTGAGGTACATAGCGTCGCGTTCAGTCGAGGGGTCTTCAAAAGGGGGGAAGCGTTTGCCGGCGCAGCTGATGTCTCAATTCCTCCCTTTGCCGTCTTGAACAACATGGAAAAACCAATCTTCGCCTTCGTGCCTGGTGCTTGGCACACGGCCGAGACTTTCGATGGGCTCCGTCGCCTCATGGCAGAGCAGGGACTCGAATCCATCGCCATTACCACCCCATCTGTTGGCGCGTTTCTGCCTGTAAAGGGGCTCCATGCAGACATCATTCACACCAGAGCCATGCTGCAAAGAGCTGGTCGGCAATGGACGACAAGTGGTGGTGGTAATGCATTCTTATGGTGGAGCAGTTGGCGGGAGCGCCATAGAAGGGGTTGGGTATGCGCAACGAGCAAGGGTATCATCATATGGCCATGTGGATGACGGCCTTTGTAGTGTGCAAGGAGCAGACAGTGCTGGGCCTCTTGGGCGGGAGCTGGGAGCCCTGGATGAAGTTTAAGAACGACGATGGCTACGTCCATATTTCCGACGAATCGAACGTGTTCTATGGCGATCTGGTGCCGGAAGAACAGCAGAAGCACATTGCCTTGCTCAAGCCGCAGCCTCAATTATCCTTTAAAGAGCCGGCACTGTATGAGCCTTGGCGCGAAATCCCCTCGATGTACCTGTTCTGCGGAAAGGACTGTTCCGTGGCTGTCCTGGCAAGGTGTCTACGGAAGCAGTGCAGGTGCAGGTGCAGGTGTTCACGTTACACAACCTGGGTGAGCACGTAGAGGTAAGGTAGTAGTAAAGAATGTGTTTGAGCGAAGCGTAGGAGAGGAGGCAGTACTTATCATGTATGCCTGACAAAGAGCCGCATGAGCTTGAAGCAGTCACGGTATCTCAGATGCTTTGCCCTGGGAGCTCGTCCTTGCCGGTTGTGGTTATAACTAACTGCTCCTGCTTGTGGGTGTGATTTTCTCGTGGATAAGGTATCTTGGCTGGTTTGTGTCGAGCGTTAGGGATGCAACGAAAACCCACGTCTTTTGTAGTATATACGTTCCCTGCCATCACGCGTCAACCGCAAGACAAGAGTTTTGGACGACATCTTATCCAGCGTCCCAGACTGATAAGTGATAACGCTTCAGATAACCAGATAGATAGAGGTGGAGTAGGACGTCCAACTTGCCGACGGCAATCTGGCCATATCCCGCCCTACCCCAACTTCCAAGACGCTACTGTCTACTAGCGGGAAGTGGAGAAGTCTAGTCACTGTCTTACCTTCTGATCCTACGCCTTCGGAGTCCGGATATGCGCCCTCGATTACCTAACGATCGATTAGCAAATCCTACCGTGTAAATTTGTTGCAAATACACCGAGGTGACTTGCTCCCGTTCCCAAGCACCCGGGTGTGGCATGATTGACGTGTCCGGATGGGAAGTAATCTCTTGCACACCGAGAAGGAAACAGACGCACATGCTTCTCGAGGAGACGGGAAAGGAAGGGAGAGTATGGAGAAAGGATCCTTGTGCGCTGTCGGGTTGAGCTGGATAGATAGATCGGATAGGGTTCGTTTCGTGAATTCACCTTGTGGGACCGAGTTAGCAAATATGGGGGTACCTGCATAAGCACGGACTGGCGACTACGACTGGTACTTAAAATGCAGCTTACTTTCAGGGCCTGGAGCCACTAGTTTCCTGGGTCCGGGCGTCTGATTTGTCTGAATTCGTGGAGAGGAGCAACGCGTGGAGTTCTGCTATGGTCTAGCTTTAATTGAGTCGTTAGTGTTGCCGGTCATGATGTAGAAAGCAGAATTATTGTGCGGTGATTATGTGTGAAGTAAATGGTAGACGCCTCCATACTGCAGAGTATCCATTAGAGTGCTGCATGGTCGGAAGTTGAAAGTGGCCTGGCTGGATCCGCATGGGGAGCGACAAAGGCATACAATGTCAGGGGTAAGAAGGGCCTGCTTCACTGTCCGCGAATAACCGCTAAGAGTTAGAAATAGATGGTTTAGCAGCGTAGCGATCGCTCAATGCTAGGGATCCTCGATATGCTATGCTTTGTGATAATGATCGAATCAGCGCATTTTTCCAGGGATGGAGCATTCCAGGAGCCCTGTAGCTGGAGCATGATACGTCAGTCTTCATCAACTGGTATGCTGATATCCGCGTGTAAGGGGGAAGAACGTCGAAAGCTTGATTGCCTGACCAATTGATATGTTCCGTGATCAAACAACGCGTAACCTTCCCCATCAGAGCTTGGGCTTCGTGGATAAAGAGGATGATGAAACATCTCGTTGGACAAGTATAGATCCATAAGGGGTGATGCCGGACGTGTCCCGGAATCTCGTTTCACCACGATTGTTCTAAATCAGCGGGACTTTTGAAATGTGGTCGCGCAACCCACTGACGGCCTTGAAACTGCGAAAGCCCGATAAACATGTGGTGTTCGTAAGCTCTCCCCTGCCTTGATTGGGAATGCTTGTACTCCCTCGAGGGCTCTCCGTTATATGCTCCGTTAATTTCCTCTGAACGGGTGGACATTGCGTGCGAACTGAATTGCGTGGCATCGGGGAGTTTTTCTGGTCAGGATAAGAATATGGACTCGCCATCTGGTTGGAAAGGCATGCTTTGCCGACGTTTTCCTTCCTTGAGAGCATTTCTCATTTCGAAACAGCCCAGTATGAGCGCCGATGTCGAAAAAGAACAGGTGGGATGTGTTACACAGCACGAGGTCGAAACCCCCGTCTGCGAAAGCACGAACGATACCTGCAGGTCGAGGTACCAACGATGGGCACAAAACGTCAAGGGCCTCGAGATGCGGGGAATAGAGCCAGTACCCCTCGAAGAACGACAAATGGTCAGTGCCTCGGCGTCCTTCAACATATTCCTCACGTGGTTCAGCATGGGAATGGCGCTTAACAATGTGGTTGTTGGAACGTTGGGAACGTTGGTCATGCGCTTAAGTTTCCTTGATGCCGCGTTGTGCGCGATTCTCGGAAACTTCTTGGGTTGTATGTTGACGGGGTACGTGTGCACCTGGGGGCCAAGAAGTGGCCATCGCACGCTTGTAAGTCAGCTCCATGTGGTTGTCAGCCCTGCGCGCTGTGCTTGCACAACATATGTCTGGGGCAAGCAATCTGGACGCTTGACTCATGTTTTCTTAGATTGTATCTCGGTTCCTTATGGGATTCAATCCCAGCAAGGTGTGCTGCGTGCTAAACGTCCTGACGAACTTGGGTTATGGGATGATGAGCGCTATGGTAGGGGGCCAGATCCTTTCCAAACTGTCTGGCGGAACAGTTTCCGTGGTGGTTGGAATCATCCTTGTAGCGTTCGTGAGTCTAGTGGTCGCGACATTTGGAATGCACATCTTCCAGTATTACGAAAGGTATTTCTCCTTCCATGTGGAGAGCCGCACCAAATAACTGAATATGAGCAGATACGCGTGGTTACCACAGCTGATAGTCTTCGCTACCTTGCTCGGATCGGCAGGCCCAGAGTTCGATTTCAGTACCGTGTCCATTGGGTCAGCAGACGAAGTCAATGCCAAACGGCTGGCATTCTTCTCACTCTGCCTTGCGGCTGCGCTATCCTGGGTTCCTGGGGCTGCCGATTACCATGTTTACTA
This sequence comes from Aspergillus undulatus, assembly GCF_047715775.1. Taxonomy (NCBI): domain Eukaryota; kingdom Fungi; phylum Ascomycota; class Eurotiomycetes; order Eurotiales; family Aspergillaceae; genus Aspergillus; species Aspergillus undulatus. The sequence goes on from NW_027396653.1 coordinate 146,422, forward strand.
TTCCCCTGACACCGGGTCATGGAAAATCTGGTCGATGACGACAATGGGTGTAGGCATGGCCATGAGCATCACCCTATTCATAGGAGTCGGGCTCGGTACCGGAGTTGCTCACAATCCCCGATGGGCCGTTATATATGACGGCAGTGCCGGGAGCTTGGTGATGGCGGGCTATGACCGGCTTGGAGGATTTGGTAAGTTCTGCGCTTTCCTGAATGTGCTAACGATCGTGTCCAACAACGCTCCGGGATCATATTCAATGGCCATGAACTTTCAGATGCTCGGCAATTTCTGGTGTAAGATCCCGCGCCCTGTCTTCACGACCATCACGACCGTCATATACACCGCGTGCGCTATTGGCGGGAGAGACTCTCTCTATCAAATTTTCAATAACTTGGTGCCACTGATCGGTTATTGGATTATCATCTGGGCCACAATCATCGCAGAGTCGGATTTCTTGTTCAACAGAAGCAAAATATATGACTGGTCTGCCTGGGACAACCGCCAGAAACTGCCAGTGGGCTTCGCAGCCACCGCCGCATTCTTGATCGGATGGGGGGGTGCGATTGTTGGAATGGTATGGCCCTGAACTCATGTCGAGAGTGCTGCTGCTAACAGGATCAGGACCAAGTGTATTACACCGGACCAATCGCCACGTCCATCGCGGGAGGATGCGACCTCGGAATCTGGCTCGGGATGGGATTCACGGCCCTTGCATTCCCGCCGCTGAGAATGCTCGAATTGAAGGTGGTTGGCCGCTGAGGAAGGAATTGACGTTGAACAGGCAGAACGGTCATAATGTCAGTCGGAGATAGTACCGGGGATAGGAGACTGAGGCAGATGGGAAACGGATAGACTTGAGGACCGAGAGGAGCCTATGACATGTAAATAATGTGTTTGATGCCGAGCTCTGTCCCTTGCATTGAGTCTCGCACCAGGGAGCACATATTGCGATGGCAGCATCTCGGCGCGAAGTAGCGGTGATCCGCTGCAGTCTGTTGATTTTTTTTTTGGACGGGCAAATGTCTGTAGAGCGAATTCATGAACCTTGTCTATACAGAAGGAAAGAGCGAATGAGAGTTATGATGATAAGTGGAAGGCGGCGACTCGTGGGTCTGGGCAGAGGGAGATCGTCTCCACGGCGGGCAACCTTGAACCAGCAACACGTTAGTAGTTCGATCACCAGGATTTAGCCATAAGATTTAAACTTACGCCATGACGAATCAAGATGAAGAGTTCCCAACCGGAGGATTTGCAAAACGAGGAGAAGGCCGGAAGCCGAGGCTCGGAAGGGGAAGGGGAGGAGGAAGACGCGGTCATAAAGACTGACTCGACGAGATTCCAGGGGCCTAGACGAGTGTGGGGTCGGCCTCTGCATGTCTTGTGCCTGCAAATACATAAGATCTGCACAACCCGGCTCCGGCCAGCTGTCGCGTTCTCTTTTTGCTGAGGCACAGACTTGCGTTGAGCGATTTCGCAGTCATCTCCATTCTGTTGTTTTTTGTTGCTTGGTTCGTTGACTTGTTGAGCGCCAAGTGGAACCACGATGACTACCACAGCTACAGCCACCGAGCTATACAACACCATAATCAACATCATCAAGGATGCCTCGGTCCAGCAGATCCTCCAATATGTTGCTCCACTTGTCGCCGCTTACCCCGTCTTGTGCTCACTCCTGCGCTTCAGCAATATGAAGAAGATTCACAAGAAATACAACTACCCGACGCGAGAATCGTTTGCGCGCATGACAGACGAGGACGCCTTCGAAATCCAGAAGAACCTCGTACAATACGAATTCCCATTCTTCTTTACAAAAGCGCTACAATTCGCGCTTTTCAGAGTCAGCTTTACCTTCGCCTCCATCCTCTGGGTCCAGCCACTAACACCTTCTAGACATACGGCATCCCGACCATCTCCAAAGTCCTCACAAAAACAAGCCAATTCTCAGGCGCCAATACCTCGCTGAAGCGCTATACAGACACCAGCGCCCTCGTACAAGAATTCGTAGGACAGCCTCCCTCCGCAGCACGTGGCCAAGCAGCCATCGTGCGCACGCGCTACCTGCACAGCGGGTACCGCGACTCAGGCAAGATCCTCGACTCCGACATGCTCTACACGCTGGGCCTCTTCGCCGTGCAACCAGTGCGCTTCATCAAGAAGTACGAATGGCGCGAGCTCAGCGACGTCGAGAAGTGCGCCATCGGCACCTTCTGGAAGAGCGTCGGCGATGGCCTCGAAGTCCCCTACGATGCGCTGCCATCGGGTAAGACGGGGTTCCGCGATGGGCTTCATTGGCTAGAGGAGGTTATGGCTTGGAGTGATGCGTATGAGGAAGAATGTATGCTTCCCGACGCGAAGAACCGCGAGGTTGCGGACCAGACGACGGCCGTGCTGGTTTATCTTATTCCAAAACCACTGCAGTTCATCGGGCTGAACTTTGTCTCATTTATGATGGATGATCGGTTACGGAAGGCTATGCTGTGAGTACACCCACCATCTGACTCATTTTGTTGGATTATTCCTCATCCCCTCCCTCATCTTTCAATTCGCTCCCCCGGTAAGACGGCAACCACACCACCGAACCCGTGCTGACAATCGGTACGTTACACAGCTACACCTCACCACACCCCCTCTTCACCAAATTGTTCAGCACGCTCCTCTCAACCCGCCGCTTCATAATGCGGTACCTCTCCCTCCCACGCCCGCACTTCCTCCGGTACACAACATTCACCGAGTCCCAAACCGTCAAGGAGCGAATATTCATCACGCAGTGGGACGGTGCGCCCTACTACGTCAAGCCGACGCTCTGGAACAGATGGGGGCCTGGGGCTTGGTATACGTGGGCTCTTGGAAGGCCGCTGCCGGGTGATGAGGGCGGGAAGTATTATCCGCAGGGGTATTTGATTAGTGAGGTAGGACCGAAGTATTTTGAGGGGAAGGGGGGGTTGCAGCAAAGGGAGGGGGAGGAGGAACTTAGGCAGACGAGGACGGGAGGGTGTCCGTTTGCTTTTGCCTAGGTTCTATTTTCAGGTTCGGGGACGGGGCTGGTGAGTTTTTGCTGAAATACCCGTGTTTTTTGACGGGCTGATGGATTGGAGATGCGTCATGGTAAAGTATACCCCGTTCTATATAATATAGTAGGGTATAGACGACTTATGCGATCACAAATGATTTGTATTGCAATGTGCGATAATCATTAAAAAGAAAACAACTATAGTTCATGGTACAGGATATCAAAGTGTTCATCTTAATCTTTACAAGAACGAAAAGAATGTTCATCGCACACGGATCCATCCATCTCACTGGTCACCAGTGTTGTGGATCTTGTTCGGCAAGGCGCGCTCAAGGGCCTCAGGGACGGCCTTCTGGATGCCCTTAGGCACCATGGAGTCTTCCCCCTCATTGAGGGCGTGTGTCTTGCGACCGGTTCCGGAGCCGGTATCGTGGAGCTGGACATGGTGTTAGTGTCTAGGTGTGTGTTGGGGCAAGAAAGGAGAGTAATCGAGTGCAGAGAAGGGCGTACCTTGTTGGGAAGAGACTCTTCAAGACCCTGGGGGGCCTTCTCTTGGACCTTACCGGGAACCTTAGAGCCGCCGGTGGCATGAGAGATACCCTGACCGCTCTGGTTCTCCATTATGTTGGAATGTAGGTGTGTGGTTGGGAAAGTGGTGGTTGGGAAAGTGGTGGTTGGGAAAGTGGTGGTTTGAAAAGTGGTATAATAGTGTTCTATTGTTTGTCTGGAGGGATGCCAGCCTTTCACGATCCAAAACCCCCTTTATATAGCTTCGACGAGAGCCGTCAACAAGCAACATCGTCATGATCCCCTCACGATGGTGTCGTACCCCGGAGTCCCTCAGGTATGGATGGGATCAAGATTGGCGGCCGCTGATTGGTAGATCGCATACTGCTGATCGAGAGATTACATCCATTACGTCTAGATGATAGACATATTCAGCAACATAAACCACGAAACAGGAAAGCGGCGATGCATAGTAGAAGGTTGGCCTTTCGCATGCTGCCATCGATGATGCGGTTTGGTCGGTAGCGTCATGGTGAGATGAGGAGGCGAAGGGAAATACGAAACCGGGGAATCGGGATCGGGATAGGAGGCGGGATTGAAGAGTTGGTGTTCGTTTTCTTGGTTCGATGCTGAGTCTCGACCAGGGCTTTTTGCCGCAGGAATTGTGCTCTCCAGGATGCAGACAATAATAGCACAGAGGAGAAGCTGTTCCGGTTTCACATGTCCTGGACTGCGCGGGGTGGCAGTGATGACGTCCCTCGCGAGTCGCAACACCATCACCCTGCCCATGTCATGGTACAAAAAGTCAGACGCGGTTTTATTGCATAACCGAAGGTGTTAGACGTGGCTCAGCTCATCAGCGTGTAGGAACAAAGGCATCTGGTGATGATAGGCGTAGACAATTGTTTGTCTCGAGGCTTCGAAGAGATGGAAGTCAAAAGTAGAGAAAGGCCATTCTATATATTGGAGCAGGTTCAGGGTTTCCCAGGCCTTCCGTTGTTCTTTCGTCAACAGGACATATGTCGTCGTGCGGGCTTCCGTCCCACGCAGAACCCTAAGAAAGATTGGAGTAAATTTACGATAATGAATCCAGAGACTAGAAGGATCCAGTGATATCAGCATGTCATTCTCGCATCTGTCTCGCATATTAGCTCCCCAGAAGTATGCTTATCTATTGGGCGGCTAAACGGATGATCAGAAGAAAGACACTGACCGCACTTTTGGTACTGGACAGCAAGCAATCTACGGAGACCAAAAGTAAATAGTAGGATACTTGCCTTTGTTGCAGTGTTCTGATAATAGTAGAAGATAGTACTATAGGTAGATGGCTACGCAGCACGTGATTTCTAAAAATGGCATCCAGCTGGGAGCTCCCTGCTTACGTAACTGTGTCATCAACGTTCCCGGCAAGCATTGGAACACTTGCAATCTCATACAACCTTCCAATCTCTCGAAGCTTCGTCTCTCAGCACTTATCGCGATACTCCGCCATGACGCTGCAAGATCCTAAAAACGACCCGGTCGAGTTCCCGCCCCCGTTCAGTAACTTTCCCCAAGATCCGGCCGACTTCGACAGCGACCCACGAATCTCCTTTTCAAAGCTCGACAACAAGTTTATTTTGGAAACAGACGATGGACAAGAATACAGCTACGACACCATCTTGAAGCGGTGGATTCCGACGGTGTGTGCGCGCTTTTTCTCCAGCTGGATGATCCCCGTTCCATGATACCCAACCGCTTTTGCTTTTTGATTGGAATTGTTTCGTTGCTTTTCGCGGAGAGAACGTCATTGGGGGATTTATTTCCTCTTCTGTCTTTTGCACCAGGCAGATGACCATGGCTAAGTCTGTGTGGATCTTGGGTGGTTCGTGAAACTGATTGCTGGTCGGCGCCGCTTTGCGCCTGTGGCTGTCCTCCAGGTCGATGATGACTTGCTACGACAACAGCAAGAAGCCTACAAAGTTGAGGGGGTGGACGAAGACGAGCAAGCAGATGTACAGAAATCGAAAAAGAAACGGAAACAAGGAGAGGAGGTCAGTCCACCCAGGCCCTACTCTATCGGATGAACTGGACTGAAATTCGGGCGGCAATAGGGCGACGCACAAAAAGCGAAGAAGCAGCGCGTCAACACTGCAGTCTATGTCACGTCAATCCCCCTCGATGCCGAGTTCGACGAAATCAAAGATATCTTTTCGCGCTGTGGCGTCATTGCCGAGGAGATTGACAGCGGGCGACCGCGCGTCAAAATGTACATGGACGACGACGGGAAGTTCAAAGGCGAGGCCCTTGTTGTATACTTCCGGCCCGAGTCAGTCAACCTTGCCATTCAGATGTTGGATGATTCAGACTTTAGGCTGGGTGTAGCGGGGCCGCAGGGTCCTATGCGAGTTCAGGCTGCAGACTTTTCCTTCAAAAGCCAACAAGAGGCGCCGACGAAGACTAGCATGCGGGATAAGAAGAAGATCATCCAGAGGACGCAGAGGCTGAATAAGTACGGTCGTGCCATACCTGCTTCTTCGACGAATACTGATTGGTGTAGCAAACTCACGGATTGGGATGACGATGAGCCTTCTGCGTTGTCCGAAACAAACTCGAGATTTGAAAAAGTTGTGATACTGAAGCATATGTTTACGCTTCAGGAATTGGAGGTAAGTTTTCCCTAATGGGTGTTTGCCGTCATTTCACTGACTAACGATGAAAACTTCTGCAGGAGGATCCAGCTGCCATCTTGGACATAAAGGAAGACATTCGCGAAGAGTGCTCAAAGCTAGGCGAAGTAACGAACGTCGTCCTGTATGACAAAGAAGAAGCAGGCGTCGTCAGCGTCCGATTCTCAAACCCCGAGTCGGCAAGGGCTTGCGTCAAGGTATGTTCCTTATCCATTTATCCATCGCTCCGTCCATATAGACACCGCTCAGATACTTACATTCCTAGACTATGAACGGCCGCTTCTTTGGCGGCACAGCAGTAGAGGCATACATCTCCAACGGAAGCGAGCGCTTCCGCAAGACGAACGAGAAGCGCGCTGCGCTCGAGGACCTAGCTGAGAAGGGCTTCGACGCAGAAGATGAGGACGAGAATCAGCGACTCGATGAGTTTGGGACTTGGTTGGAGAGTTCACATCAGGTGGAAAATACGGCTAAATAGTGCTATGCCGAATAACTGAGTTGTTGGTTCTGTTGACTGTATTATACTCTTTCGTTCTTCTAGTTCCAGGGATATGAAGTGAATACCTGGATATCAGCCAACATCATGCTTTGTAGAAGCTCGTAATGCAGCATTCAGCATCCATGATATAGCAGCCAGTATATCATGCGGACCCGGAGAATCAGTTAATGCGGGGTCTCTTCATTCAGTTCCCATCCAGCTCTTTCATACAAACATTCACTCCCATCACCCTCGGTGGACCATGTCTCTCATCTTATGCTTAGGCCCACTTTTACCCAAGGCTTTGGACATGAATGCGTATCAGAATTATCTTCGCCAGCATCCCATAGGACGTGAAGCGTCCGCAATTTAGACTCCCGGCCATGGATACCGACAGCGCGGCCACCCGGCGCCTGATTCCTATCGCTCCTGCGCCAACAAGAGCTCAAATACATGACAGTCTAAATGACGCCAACTCTAGACCCACCATGAGCTTTAACTGCCAATCCTGCTTCCACAGAAAGGTCAAATGTGATAGAGCTCTGCCAGTCTGCTCGAGCTGCGACAAAGCAAAGCTCTCATGCATATACCAGGCTCCTCCACCACGGAAGAGGAAGCGGAATCAGTTCGAAGATGTCTACGAGCGTCTAGCGCGGTATGAGCGCATCTTGCAGGAGAACAATCTTCTACCTGCGACGACTGCGTCCACGCCAGCTGACAGGGAGACCGAAGTGCCGTCGGCGTTCAGCACACGGAATCCGACACCGGCACCGGACACCCAGTCCGGTAAACTTGTTTCGGCCCCTGGCAGGTCTCGCTATATTGATAATGTCCTCCTTGACACCGGGGAAGGCGACTTGTGTGAATTATCTGATTCCGACCATGATGAGTACCGTGGTGATAACACTGCGCTTGGTGTCCTCCAAGCGCAGACACTTTCCGGCGCCATATTCGGAAGTCCACAGAGCCTCATGGAGCAGCATCCTAGTTATACCGAGGCTATGAAGCTCTGGAATATGTACGTTCAAAATGTCGAGCCCCTTTGCAAAGTTCTTCATGTTCCGACTGTCCAAAAAATGGTTTACGCAGTCTCGAAGCAACCCGCTACGGCGTCGAAGAGCGACGAATGCCTGCTGTTTGTCATCTACTATTTTGCAATCTTCTCCATGACGGAAGCCGATTGCCAGCAAGAATTCAATCAATCAAGGCATAATTTGATGTCCCATTACCGAGCCGTCGTTTATCAGGCCCTTGCCAATGCATCGTGGCTCAAAACTACATCGATGCCAGTATTACAGGCTTATACATTATTTCTCATTGCGACGCGCTCTGAAATCGATCCCAACACATTCTGGATCTTGACGGGCATTGCAATCCGCCTCGCACAGCGTATGGGGCTTCACCGTGACGGCGAAAACATGGGGTTGCCATCTTTTGAGGTTCAGATGCGACGGCGGCTCTTCTGGCAACTGCTCCCGCTTGATGGGTATGCAGGCCAAGTTTCCGGCACCGGTATTTCCATATCACCAAATAGCTGGGATACGAAGCAACCGCTGAACATCAACGATGATCAGATCTTTCCCGGTATGGCGTACGAACCTCAAGAGCAGAAGGGGGCCTCGGAAATGATATTCTGCCTGTCTCGGATTGAGCTGTCTAATTTCTATACTCGAACGGGAGTCAGGATAAAGGAGAACAGTGCCACCATTCGATTCAAAGACGCAGAGGAGATAGAACGGCTCATCAACGAGGTAGAAGATCTCATCGAGACAAAGTACCTTCGATACTGCAATATCCTGAATCCATTGCACTTTTTCACTACTGGCATTGTCCGTTCTGCTACGAATGCTGTCCGTCTACGTGCTCGCATGCCACTACTCATGAAACAGACCATGTCCGTCGAGCAAAGAAGAGACCTCTACACCCTTGCAGAAAAGATCCTCGACACGAACAGCACAATATACAATAATCCAAGCATGAAGAAGTTCCGATGGCAAATGCAAGCCTTCTTCCTATGGGACGCGCTTCTCTGTATCCTGCGTAGCATCCAAGAGATCGGATTCTGGTCACCGTCTGAATTAAACGCAACCTGGGATAAAGTCGCACAAGTCTACTCGAATCACGAAGAGCTCATCAAGCCAAGAAGGACCTTGCACATTACCATTAGCAAGGAGACTCTCAAAGCATGGATTGCGAATCCTCCAAGTAATCCCTCGTCTGAGCCGGCATTTATAACCGCACTGCGTGCCCAAGGTGAACCGAGAACCAGAAGACAGAAGGAGGGCGTTGATGGGATGATGGGAGTTGAGATGGCCGGCAGCGGATTCGCTTTTGATGAGCTATTTGACAATATCGATGTGGGCGAGCCCAGTATGGATCTAAATAGTGCGTTTGCGCTCGGCTCTTCGGATTGGTCGTTCTGGGATCAGCTGAGTGGCTGAACGCCCGCCCTCGGGGTTTGGCGAGCATCGGATTTTGCAGGGATATAGGCAGAGAAACGTCTGCCTCTTTGCTCGGCAGAAGAGTTAAAGATTAAGAGGGCAAAGACTTATGTTTACGCACGACAACCACACCGGCGCGTAAACTATGCCATCATTCGCATCGGCAGACCCCACAAACCCGGAGAGCACCGGCCCTATTCTCGTCATCGGAGCAGGTCTATCAGGCCTTGCAATTGGGCGGCTGTTGACAAACAATGGCGTTGCAAACACCATCTTCGAAGCCTCTGGGCGAGATCGCAGCCAGGGATTCGCCATCTCATTGCACGAATGGGGCTATGCACCGCTGCTCGAGGCCCTCGGTGGACTGTCTCTCCGGAGCATGACCAAGGCCGTTGCACCGGATCGTTTTATCGGTGGAAGTGGTTGGGTAGATCTAGCAATGCGCGACAACACAACGGGGAGAGTTCTTGTCGAGCCGGAAGCAGATGCCCGGCCCGCTGTCGTGAGGGCCAACCGTAATGCCCTCCGCGCATGGATAGCGGATTGTGGTGACGAAGACTTGGATGTGAGATATGGCCACAAGCTCAAGAGCGTCTCTGGGTCAATCGGAAACATGAGGGCTCTTTTTGAGAATGGGGCTGAGTTTCGGGGCTCGCTGGTGGTTGCTGCTGATGGCGTGCATTCGGCGGGTAAGCGGGACCAGCCTTCCGCAAACTACACGGTACTAAAGCTTCCACGCAGTACGAACCCAGATCCTCCCGGAGATCATCCCAGAAATAATCCCCGTGGTCGTCTACCACGGCGAGTTCGAAGTCTCGCGAAAAGACTTCGACCGCTACATAAGACCCCTCAGCGGCGCTGCCAATGTTTTAGCTGGCGTCGGCGACGGCTTCAACACGCCCATCACCATATGCAACATCACCAAATCAAAGGCCCATCTAGACTGGTCCTATTCCCGCCCTGCCCGCGGTACCGACGACCCCCTGTTCAACGCACCCGCACTATCAACCGACGACCAAAGGCGTGAGCTCGACCTCCCCCAAGCCCTCCTGAACGAACTAGCACTCCTCAACCTCGCGCAACCCTGGTCCCGCTATATCAACCCCGAAGCCATCAAGCAGCACTCCGTCTTCCACTGGGTTAGCCGCTGCGTGAACATGGCGACGGATGAAGCCCTGCGCGCCGCTCAACAAGGCGTTGTGTTTGTTGGCGATGCATGGCACGCTATGCCTATTTTTGGCGGGGAGGGAGGGAATCATGCGCTTGTGGATAGTGTTCAGCTTGCGGCGGCTATTGTTGGTAATAGCTTGGACTTGGAAAGCGCTGTGAGGGCTTATTATGGGGGTGCTGGGCGGAGGTGTCAGGATGCAGTGCGGCGCTCGAAGTCAAGGTTCTATGTGCTGCATCGGCCCATGGCGGAGTGGAAGGATCTTGCGGAGAAGAGGAGGGTTAAGGCTGTGGGTGGGTGAACTATTCTATTCTATTACTCGAGCAATATGAGGAAGAATGAGGCAAGTTTAACTCGTAATCAATATAATCCACGATTCCGATCGTCAATGACACATTGTTCATCTGATATTCTTGACTAGTGTACCACAGTCTAACCCTCCACACACAACCCAAACCACCTCCTCCTATTCGAACCCCCAAGCTCAAACCCAACCCTTCGATCCTCCGCCAACTTCCACAAAACTTGCGAGAGAAAAGGAACAATCGCATTATCCACCAGATCCCGGGGCACATCACCATAAATCCCCCTCACAATTTCCGGCAGCGTCATGCCCCCTCCAGCTCTCTTCCCCTTGCCCTTACCAGTACCCCTCGTAGCAGGGTATCCATTCCCATTAACCTCAACTTTACCCACACCACCAAACTCCTCTCCATCCGGCCTCGCCAGAACCTCAACAACCCTCCTAACCCTCACCTCGAAACCCCTTATATACTCGCCAATCCTCATCTGCACATCCCCAATCCACTCGCCGTGCCCGGGATACCCAGCTCCACAATGCAACCCCTGCATAGTCTCCAGACTCCCCATATAAACCGCAAGGTCCTGCACAACGCTCACCCCGTGCCCGAGGACATTATCCCCCGTGAATAGGGCGCTCTCTTCCTGCAACACGAAACACATGTGGTCTGTTGCGTGGCCTGGTGTGTAGATTGCGCGGAGGGTTGCGCCATCAACGGTGAAGAGGTCGTTGTGGGTTATTGGGGATTGGATATAGGAGGATGAGTTGGATGGATTTGGGTTTTTGTCGGGGTGGGCTTTGAATACCCGATTCTCAGCCTGCAGGTATGGGAAAGTTGATAATAGGCTGGGAACACCACCCGTGTGATCGCCATGCCAGTGCGTCAAGAGGACATGGGAGATGCTGATATCTTCTTGTGCGAGGACCGTTTGGAGGTGGGTAAGCCAGATGGGGTGGCCCTGCGCCAACCAGCCTGTCAATATCTCACAACCTCACCCACTCTATTAGGGTCAGGTGGGTCACGTAACCTACCTCCCCCGTATCAATAAGCACCCTCTCCCTCCCTGTGCCCACAAGATACGTGTTCGTGCCTTGCAGCTGCATGGTCCCGGGGTTCCCTGCTAGGATACGGATTACGCGCGGGGAGAGACGCGTTATGGGTGGGAGGACGGGAAGCTGGGATTCTTGACCGGAGAGGTATTCGGCCCAGAGGGATTCGTCGAGGGGGATTCGGGTGGCCATTTTGGAGTTGAAGTTTAGGTTCAGGCTCAGGTTCAGACTTGGATTGAGACTCTGGTCTTGTTCGAGTTAGTGTCTGTCGGTTTGGTTGTCTGTCTGGCTTGGAGAAGGTAGGGCTGGGTTACAAGAGATAGGGTTGGCCTTGATGGATCGGCTCGCTGGTATAGCAGCCCAATTGAATATCTTGTCTTACCTTGCGGGCAGGTGAGTGAGTGCGCTGGGGAACAGCCTCCTTCCTCGGAATTTGGAGTCGGAGTTTACGAAGCCCAGCCCTAACCAAACAGAAACCGCCAGGCCACATGGATTACGGACAGAAAATCCGGGGGTAGTGAAGAGGCGCTCGTCTCCTGTCAGGGCGTGTTATCTAGTCTCTGTTACAAACCCCGAAGACTATATTCCATTTCACCACCACCGCAAAGAAGCCCCCTCCGCATTGAGTCTGTATTCAACACCCAACTGAAACTCACCTACCTATCCACATTCCCGTCCTATCCGCCAAAATGGCCAAATCCCAAGAAGTCCATACTCAAATCCATGCCCAGACCCAGACCGAGAACGAGAAAGTCGAAACTGACGGGCTGGACCCCTCGACCACCACCTTATCCGACCCCGAAACCCCCGTAATCTACAAATCATGGGACCTTCTAATCTACGAAACCTGGGTCCTGGGAATCGTAAGCACCTACGCCTGGAACTGCAGCGTACGGTCGTACCTATTACCACAATTCCGACATAACATCGGGAAAAACCATCTAGACATCGGCTCCGGAACAGCCTTCTACCTACGCAAATCCTCAATCCCCGCCACAACAAAACTAACCCTCCTCGATCTCGAAAAGCCAGCGCTAGATCTCGGGCTCAGTCGATGCGGCCGCCCCGACGCGCGCGGGATCCAAGCGAATATCCTACGCCCTTTACCAGTCCGCGACCGATTCGATTCCATCTCGATGTATTACCTCCTGCATTGCCTCCCGGCTAGTATGAGCGAGAAGTGTGCGATATTCGGGCACATTACGCGCAATATGACGGCCGAGGGCGTGGTGCATGGGGCGACGATTCTGGGGAGGGGGGTTAGGCGCGATGGGCGGTTTGCGGCGCATGTTAGGAGGGGGGTGTTGAAGGCGGGGATTCTGCATAATGAGAGTGATAATGCGTTTGAGTTTGAGGGGGCGCTGAGGAAGAATTTTGGGGAGGTGGAGACGAGGGTTGTTGGGTCTGTTTTTGTCTTTTGGGCGAAGGGGCCGAGGGGGGGTTTCTGAGCCCGTACCTAGGGGACGGACTGTGGGTTCTAGGGAGGAGGATAGATGACGGGAATAATGGTTCAGTTGCTTGAGTTAGCATAGCATAATATGCTGGTCGTGATGATACGTTTTCAATCATACACATCGACAATGAGGCTTTCATTCCACCAGGGCTATTTAGAGCAATGCCTTGGGGCTGGCCTCTTCATCTGGCCTAGCTTAGACCTACCTGAGAAGCTGGGACTTTTGAACCATACGAGGAACAAATTGGTCTAGTCTATCTTGCTATTCCAGTCAGTGGACAGCTACCAGCCCACTCGTAAGCGGGCGTTGCTTAAAACCCGCAAGGCCCGAGGCCCTGCACAGCATAGACCACCAATAGCCACTCATTTGGGCTTTGGCATCAATAGATTACATGTCTACCTATCCCCTGACTCCCAAACTGCACTGTCACAAAGTTAACAACCTTCCACGGGAAACGAAAATGCCCAAGCTAGACTCCCCACAGCATATACCCCCAGCAATGTCTCAACCAGCCACCATACCAATCCCAATCCCAATCCTAGAAGACAACACCCCCCTCCTAAAAAACACAGCCCTCATCCTTGCCCTAATCCTCCTAGCCCACCTCCTCCGAAACTTCCTGCAACCAAGCCTGATATCGATCCCTGGTCCTCCCGTTGCAAAATTCACCGACCTCTGGCGCCTCTATAAGGTCTGGACATGGCGATTCAAAGAAGACCTCCCCTTTCTGCACGAGAAATACAACTCATCGCTCATCCGCATCGGGCCGAGCATGGTCAGTTGTTCGGATCCAAGAGCTGTGGAGGTTATATATGGGTTTCATACTGAGTTTAAGAAGGTGAGGCCACAGAAAATACCTATAGATTTAATCCACAATCAACCAGTCCATTGATTGATTTGACTGATTGTCAAAAGTCCGACATGGTAAAAGCCATGGCCCCAATCTACAAAGGCCAGAAGCAGCCGACGATGTTCGCGGCGGCAGATAACAAGACGCATGCAAAGATTCGACGGCCCGTTGCGGGTGCTTATGCGATGACGAGTATACTGCAGTTTGAGCCGTTTGTGGATGGGAATATTTGGCTGTTTTATGAGCGGATGGAGGAGTTGTTTATTCGGCCTGGAAGGCCGTGCGACATTCATAATTGGGTGCAGTATTGTGAGTCTATCACTATTCTTCGGCTTGATTGATATGATGCGGTCTTTGCTCTCAGGGGGGGGGGGGGGGGGAAAGGGAAAATGTTGATGCTAATGGCTGCGATATCGACACAGTTGCGTTTGATGCAGTGCTGGAAATGACCATGAGTCGGAACCTAGGCTTTATGAAGGCTGGGGGCGATGTGGATGGGGTGTTGAAGCAGTTGCAGAAAGACCTCGATTATAGGGGAATCGTACGATTGACCTCCTGTTAGTGAAAATGATCCGAACTGACGGCTTCAGGCCCTAGCAATGCCCATAATCGACCGAATCTGGCGCCTGAATCCCATAAGCAAGTTCTTCAAACCAAAACAATCGGGGCACTTTGCTATGCGGTGCAAACGAATCCTAGAAGATCGAATCGAACAGGAAAAGGCCAACCTAGCCCCTGGCAAGAAACAAAATACAGATGTCAGGGGAGATAGAAAAGAACGACCCCCCGACTTCGCGCACCGCTTCCTCGAAGCTCAACGCAAAGACCCCTCGATTTCAGACGGCCAATTGATCGGGTACATGCAAGCGAACCTCATAGCAGGCAGCGACACAACAGCCGTGGTAATGCGCACTGCAATTTACTACACGCTCAAGAATCCATGGATCCACCAGCGTGTAGTGTCCGAGTTAGACTCCTACAATATCACGAAAACCCTACCCCTCCCTGTTCCATTCCGCATCGCCCGCTTCGATCTCCCCTTTACGGGCGCCGTAATCCGCGAATCCCTACGGAAGCACTTCGCCTTCATCGGCATGATGGAGCGCGAGACGCCAGCAGGGGGGGTCACCCTTCCCGACGGACACTTTCTCCCAGGTGGCGTGGTGATAGGCATGCACGGCGACACGATCGGGCTCGACAAGGGGATATTCGGGCCCGACGCAGACGAGTTCAATCCCTTGCGTTGGGTTCAAGCCGCCGGGGAAAATGAGGAGGAGTATCAGGAGCGACTAAAGGTAATGAACGCTCATGATCTAGCGTTTGGGCATGGTGCGCGCGGGTGCATTGGGCGGAATGTCGCGGAGATGGAGATTTACAAGTTTGTTGCTACTTTTTTCGCCCTTCTACAGCCGGCTTTTGTTAGGCCGGATAGGCCTTGGACGGTTAGGCAGTTGTTTGTTTATAAGCAGTCTGGGATGGATATGGAGTTGCGGTGGAGGGAGGGGATGGGGATGGGGAGGTTGCAGGGTTAGAACTGGAATGAGCCGAATGAGATCGGATAACGCCTACGTAGTAAGTGTTGGGCATATGGTATAATGTGTATTCGCCCGTTGAAGTCCGGTTCACTCGTTATGCTAGAAGCCTCCCCGCAGCTGAGCCTGCCCTAACTAGCCGTCTCGGCTTTTAAGCATAGACAGCCAGACTTATAGACTGCGCTCGCTAGGAACTGCCTCACTCCAATGCCAGCCACGAACCTAATCTGAACAAAAATAACCATGGCCACCACTATGACTGTGACTACAACCACGACCCCGACCACAACCACGACCACAACGGCCCCTACGACCCTCAACCAATTCGAAGCCGTCTTCCACCAACTCGTCCAAGACCTCCGCACACAATGCCGCGAGGACTACAACCTCCCACCCCAAGTCTGGGAGTGGTTTGAGAAGGTCTTAACCACCCCTCTATCCCCAATCCCAATCCCAAAACCATAATCCTATCCTCTCAAAACTAACCCAAGATATCAAGTCTCTCCATCACAACACCACCGGCGGAAAATGCAACCGCGGCCTCACAGTGATCGACTCCGCACGCCTCCTGCACGGACGCGACCTGTCACCGAACGAGTACTTCAACGCCGCGATCCTAGGCTGGATGATTGAGCTGCTGCAAGCTATGATGCTGGTCCTAGACGACATCATGGATGCGTCGACGACACGCCGCGGGAAGCCCTGCTGGTATCTTGTGCCCCGTGTGGGTATGGCGGCCGTTAATGATGCGACGATGCTTGAGAGTGCGATTTATATGCTTCTGAAGAAGTATTTTAAGGGGAGTCCGGCTTATGTATGTCTTTATCTGTCTATCTGTTTTGGTACCCAACATGGTGAATGATGGTGACTGAGTGGGTGACTGACCTAGTTGGTTGGCAGGTCGACATAATGGAACTTTTCCACGAAATCGCATTCAAGATCGAACTCGGCCAAGCCTACGACATGCTAACAGCGCCCGACAACAGCGTGGACCTCTCCAACTTCAATCTGACCAAGTACACCGAGATCGTCGTCTACAAGACAGCCTACTACAGCTTCTACCTCCCCGTCGCTTTGGCCCTTCTCGACAGCGGCAAAGCCACGCCCCTGAACCTCGCTCAGGCCGAGGAAATTCTTATCCCTATGGGCGAGTACTTTCAGGTTCAGGACGACTATCTCGATGCGTTTGGGGACCCGCGCGTGCTGGGGAAGGTGGGGACTGATATCCAGGATAATAAGTGTTCGTGGTTGGTGATTCAGGCGTTGGAGAGGTGTGATGGGGAGCAGAGGGTGGTGTTGGAACGGAACTATGGGAAGAAGGAGGGGGTGTGTATAAAGGCTGTGAAGGGGTTGTATGAGGAGTTGGGGCTTGAGGGGGTGTATAGGGAGTTTGAAGACGAGAGGGTCGCTGAGTTGAAGGGGATGATTGAGGCTGTGGATGAGAGCGAGGGGTTGAAGAAGGGTGTTTTTGAGGAGTTGTTGAGGAAGATCCATAAGCGGAGCAAGTAGTTTTGTTTCTCAATATATCAAACTGACTGGGTTATGCTTTCAAGGTACATGCAATCTCAGTAAGAATCAAACCGGCTCCTCCGTCGCGAGCTCGTCAGTCCCAACTCCGCCTGTGTCTCTGCAAACCGTCTGTAGATCTGCGGTAGAAAGTACGACGTGATATCTACCTCGCCGTTCTTGAAAGCAAAGGAGAAGAACGCCTGAAGCCCGCGCTTCGCCCGCAGCTCTTCCTCCGAGACCATCGCCGTAACGACATTGAGATATGCCTGCGCATCGGCTCCCTGGCCGCGTCGCTCAAGGAAGCCCAGCACTGCCTGGATCGCATCCCAATCACTGGCTGAGTGCTTGCTGACGTCAATTTGCAGCTTCACATGCGGGTATGGATACTTGGGGTGAATGTCAAAGTAGAAGGTCACCCCGCTGACATTGGCATTTGCAGGGCCCTTGCCATTGCCAGAACCATCACCGTTGGCCAACTGCGGCGGCTGCTCAGAAGTACGAAACTCCTGATCCAACCCCTTAACCGCATACCACAACTCCTTCAACTGCGCGATCGCCCCCTCAGACTCGGGCTTGCGCCCGCCCAGCGCCATAACCGCCGCGATGTGATCAAAAGACGTATTCGCCGTGGTGACATACACCTTGAACCTGCTCTTCGCTGGCGCACAGCAGTCAATTGCCGTCGTCCCCAGGACTTTCAAGTACTTTCCCTGCGGGTCACGCTCTACAAAATCCCTCACCATCTCCAGTCCAGCTAGCGAAACACCCTTCCCATATGCATCTTGCATCGCGCGGGGGAAAATCCCACCCAGCAAGTCCTTCACCTGCTTTGGATCCCTCGTCATCAAACCAGCCATGACATCGACAACTCCCTCAGACTCTGGCGCACACTGCACGCCAATGAGAATCGAAGACCCAGCAACGGCTCTCCCCTCGTCATCCATAAGCTGCGGCCTTATATGCGCCGCAAACTTCCACGCCAAATCAAGCTGGACACCACCAACAGCACCAGCAAGCGCAGTGAGCATCTCTCGCCCCGCAAACTCATTCAGCGGGTCTGCGACTGTGCCTGTAAGACTGCCAATCGCTTCAATGTAGTGCCTTATCAACGGCTTCGACTCTTTGCTCGTCCCCCAGCGCCAGCTGTACCCTATTGGCGAGCCGTCTCCGATTCCCGGCGCGACGCGGCTGGTGAAAGATGGTGTTGCGGATGTTGGTTGTGGACCGAGACGCGGGACTACGCTGAAGCGGTGGAGGAGGAGGAGCTCGATTTGGCGGTATATGGGGTATGCTGCTTCGTGCAGCATTAGCGCGAAGTGCCGGCCTGTGGTGCGCCACCAGAAAACGTGCGCTGGGTTGTCGGTTGGGAGGAAGCGCGAGAGGGTGGTGAAGAGGTGCAGTTGGTTTGTGGCTGAATTTGGGTTTGGGGAGGGCATTGTGGTGGTGGTATGTTCGTGCGATACGGTACAGCGTCCAATTCGAGAGATTAGAGTGAAGTATAGACAATGGGTTAGCTAGTAAGAACCCTGAAGAGCCCAGGACAGTCCGTCTGGTTTGATGTCTTGCTTGTCGGGGTTTACAGCCGTCACCGGATTTTGGTCTATGTAACCTTGAAGCCTTGCACTGCACTACATGCAGTATCAAAGTCAGCCCAGGCCCGCTCGGCTTTTGAAATATGCACCATTTGCAGCCGCGACACACATCGGAATCAGGTTGAATCAAGTCAGACCTTTGGAAATAGAAGAAAGCGATCAACTGATAGTGCTGTTTGGAGCCCTAATTGACGCTGTCTGTTGGGGAGTAGACCTGCCGAAAAGAATCAACAACAAACCAGTGCAGCTGCCATGGCTCTCCACTACCTACGCCCGGGAACTTGGCTGCGACAAGATGGGGATTCATTCCTTGTCAGAATTCAGCATATCATTGAGAAAATCCACGGATACATTCGTGTCCAGCAAGTTCAAGTTCAAGTTCCCGAGCTCAGTCGTGGTCTCAAAGCCGAAGCCGACGCCGAAGTTGACTCGGACATCTCCTCAATCAGCATTGGCACCTTCGAAGATCAAGATACAGAACAAGCTTTAGTCCAAAACAAAAACAATGGGCAAGATGTGGACCAAGACCCAGAAACCAAACCCCTCTGGCAACCCCTCTCCCCAGAAACAACCCTCCTCTGGGCCTTCCTCACGCACATCAACAAACGCCACTCTACCTCCCTGACAACATACGCCGACTTCCACCACTGGAGCATCACAAACCCAACCCCCTTCTGGGCTGAAGTCTGGTCGTTTTGCGGGATTCGACACTCAAAGCCCTACGAGCATGTCCTTGAGAATGACATCGACAGCGCAAATACCCCCATGTGGCCTCGCCCGTCTTGGTTCAGCGGTGCTAGGCTGAATTTTGCGGAGAATTTGCTCTTCCCTGCCTCTAACATTCCTTCGTCCTACCAGGGGAGAGAAGGCGAGGCGATTGCTGTGATTTCCGCCACTGAAACAACCCGCGAATACACCACCTGGTGCGAACTCCGAACCCGCGTGCTACGTTGCCAAATCGCCATGGAAGGCATGGGCATCAAGCCTGGAGACAGGATCGCAGGGTACGTTGCAAACCACGTCAATGCACTGGTCGCTATGCTTGCAAGTGCCTCGTTAGGCGCGATCTGGACGGCAGTTAGTCCTGATACGGGTGTTATGGCGGCGATAGATCGACTGGGGCAGATTGGTCCGAGATTGCTGTTTACGGATGATAGGGTTGTGTATAATGGGAGGGGCTTTGATGTCCTAGGGAAGGCGAGAGAGATTGTCAAGGGTTTGGTGGGGGTTGAGGGGGTTGTTGTTTTTGGGAGTTTGGAGGGGGAGGATACCGATGCGAACACACTCTCTGCCGCGCCCAATATGAAGACGAAGACGGAGACGAACGTGAAGATCCAGACATACGAGGCCTTCATCACCCAGTCTCAGCCTCCAACTCCCAAACAAGAACTAACCTTTGCCCAACTTGCCCCCTCCCACCCCCTCTACATCCTCTACAGCAGCGGCACCACCGGCCCGCCAAAGTGCATAGTGCACAGCGCACTCGGCACCCTCCTACAACACAAAAAAGAACATATGCTGCAAAGCGAAATCAGACCGGGCGACCGCCTCTGCTACGTCACGACGTGCATGTGGATGATGTGGCATTGGCTGGTCTCAGCTCTCGCATCGGGCGCGACGGTCGTGCTGTATAATGGGTCGCCGTTTTATTATACCCCTCAACCCCAACCTGGGACTCAGAACCAAACAAGTATGGAAGAGGGACCAATGATAGGGGCAATAAAAGACGACCTCGCCATGCCAAAACTCATCAACGAGCTCGGCATCACGCAGTTCGGGGCGAGCGCGACGTACTTCGGGATGCTTGAGCGGCGGGGCGTCATGCCTAAGCAATCCTTGTCCCTGCAAACCCTAAAAGCAATCTATTCAACGGGCTCCCCCCTCGCCCCCTCCACATTCCGGTACATCTACGCCTCCTTCGGACCAAACATCCACCTAGCCTCGATATCCGGCGGCACAGACATAATCGCTGACTTTGGCGCCGCGGTCTCGATTCTCCCTGTGTACGCGGGTGAAATCCAAGCTCCCGCGCTCGGGATGGCTGTGGAAGCTTGGGATGAGCGTGGGAATGAGGTTTCCAACGAACCGGGGGAACTTGTTTGCACGAGGCCATTCCCGAGTCAGCCTGTGGAGTTTTGGGGCCCGCATGGGATGGAGAAGTATAAGAAGGCTTATTTTAGAAAGTACCCATGTCCATCTGCACGGGCTCCTAGCCCTAGATCCAGTTCCGGCTTGAGCAGTCCAGGTCCAGTCTGGGCGCACGGCGACTTCATCCACATAAACCGCCGCACAGGAGGGCTAATCATGCTCGGCCGCTCAGACGGCACCCTAAACCCACAAGGCGTGCGGTTCGGCAGCGCAGAGATCTACAATCTCCTGCAGAGGCGGTTTCCCGAGCGGATTGAGGAGGGTCTTTGTATTGGACGGCAAAGAGAAGGACAAGATGTCGAGGAGACGGTTGTGCTGTTTGTTAAGATGCGTGAGGGGCAGCATTTTACTCCGGCGCTTGCGGATGAGATTAGGGGAGTTGTTAGGACTGAGTTGTCGCCGAGGCATGTTCCGGGGGTTGTGTGTGAGTGTGTGGAGATTCCGGTTACGGCGAGTGGGAAGAAGGTTGAGGTCCTGGTGAAGAGGATTTTGAGCGGGGAGGAGATGGAGAATAAGGGGAAGGGGGTTGAGGGGGGGTATATTGCTAACGGGGGGTGTTTGGAGTGGTATCGTGAGTGGGCGAGGAATAACTAGATTCGTCTCTTCGAATTCTAGATACTCTCCTACTCTATACTTTATGTACTCCCGCTCAAGAAGACAATCTGCATAGCATATTCATACCAACACTACATACCAGTAAAGCGACAACCATCGAATTAAACCTTACAGATACAAACAAACCAATCAACCTAACAATTCTGATCAATCCACCCCTTAACCTCCCCCACAGTAGGACACTCCAAGAACAATGAGCTCTTGACATCAACACCCAACTCGGCGCGGAACTTCTCCGACAGAACTAGCGACATGAGCGAGTCCACGCCCAGCGAGGCGAACGTTGCGTCGGCCACCAGCTCGCTCATCTCCAGGTTCGTCTCCCGCGCTATGATTCGCATGCATTGGCCTACTAGGCCTGTGTCGTCCTCTGAGGGGGTGGATGTGGATGTGGATGTGGATGTGTCAGTTGTTGATTTGGTGCTCGTGCTTGTGGAGGTTGAGTCGCTTGTACCGTTGATGCCGTTGACACCGTTCGTTTGGACGTGGTTGGCTGTTGGTTGTGGCGGAGGGGGAGAGGGAAGAGAAAGGGTTAGCTTGGAGTTGGAGCTGGGTACATGGGCATGGTTGGAAACACCCTGAGACCGGGTCTTGCTAACAGGCTTCTTAACAGCTGGAGCAGCTGCGCCCTCACTTTCATGCCCATGCCCACTCATGACCGCAATCCCAACCTCAGGCGGAGAGAAAAACCGATCCATCAACAACCTAGGCACACGCCTAAACCGAATCTGCGCTAAGACACCGACAATCTTCTCCCCTTGCAAGATATAAACATCGCCAGCATGCATATTTCCCCCCTCAACTTCAGCGGGGAGCGGAAACATCCTCACATAAGAGGTATACTTCCCGCCCGCCTCAAGCGGCTTCAGAAATCTCAGACTATCGCTGCCCGGGGTGACATAGAAGTAGTCCGCCGTATTATTCACATCGCTGCCGTTCATCACCAGGCCCGCGAGGTGGCATACACTGTCTATCCAGTGGGGCGGCGTATGCCATGTCCCGTGGCGGTCTGGGATAAGTGTTATTTCAGCGACGGCTTCGAGCTCGTGTATGATTACCCCGTCGATACCGCGGTAGTGATCTGCATAGTCGACGACGTTTTTGAAGAGCGTGTAGGCTAGTCGCTTTGTGAGTCGATTTGCGACGCCGTCGGCAGCGAGGTTTCGCAGGGTCTCGATCCGCCCGAGGACGAGGTGCGTTGTGCGTGTCCATTCTGCGCTCCAGGCTGCAGAGTCTTCGAATCGCACACCCGCGGATGCGAAATGCTCGGGTGCTTGGGAGCCTGTTGCTGGGTCGATGTTGTACCAAGCCAGCGACATCTCCTGAGCGTTGAGGTCGAGATGGGCTTCTAGCGCGAGGGGCTGTGACGCGCCCTTCTTCTTACTTGCCACTTGCGCATGCAGGACCTCCAAGTAGCAGACATTCATGTGCAGTTCTTTGGTGGTAGGCGCGAGCTTGCGGTAGAGGTACTCGCCCACAGCGAGGGCCATGTCAGTCCAGATGGACGAGGATGCGACGCCGTAGTTGTTCATCGTGTGGCCGTGTATGGCGGCGCGGAAGTCCGGGGCTTGCATGTCAGATATAACATGTAGGAATGCGGTGCCTGATTCGGTGTCGATTGTCTCGCTGGTTGTTTGGTGAATTGAGGACGTGCGGAGGCCGGATGACTGCAGACGCGGCGCAGCGGTTTTATCCCGACTCGGTGTGATGCCGTATTTGAGAAGGGCCTTGTCAAGAGCCCACGTTCCTAGATACGGTATCCAGTAGTTTGTCTCGTTCCAGCTGTATCTTGGTAGGGTGAGGAGGGCGTAAGCGTGCTCAGTAGGCCGGAAGCACTCGTTCCAGATAGGCGTTACGCCCGCGAGATGGAGCGTGACGAGACTCTTCGTGATGGTCACCAAATTATCCTCGTTCCGACGACAGGACGACGCAAGTCGGCTCTGTGATCCTGGGAGCAGCTTGCGCACGAAGCCCACGCATACCGGGTGCGGGCCTAGATCAACCCAAATCGTGTTCTCAGTGACCAAGCCCAGATCCTGCGCGGCCTCGACGGCAGCAGCGAACTTGACCGTGCCACGGGTCTGACGGCGCAGATACGTCGCATTGATTGCTTTGCCGTCGAAGACGGCGGTGCCGAGCATGGTGGATAGCACAGGGACGCTGGGAGCCTTGAAGGGGAGGTTGCTTGCTATTTCTTCGAGCTCGTCGACGACGGCGTCCATTTGGGAGGTGTGGTATGCAAAGGGGATCTCCAGCGGCACACACTTGTAGCTATTTGCCTCGAGGACTGTCCGGATCGTCTCGATATTAGCCTTTGTCCCGCCGATGACGGTGTCGTCGTGGGTATTCTGGCAAGACACTTCGTACTCTACATTCGACGACTCGGACGCTCTCCGCAGCACGCGTTCAATCTCGTCTGGCGCCGCGAGGACCGAGAGCATCGCGTGGCTGTACGGCGTGCAGCGGCGCTCCGTGATTTGCGCGCGGCGTCCCACAAGATACAGCACGTCCGCGGCAGAGAGGACCCCTGCGACTGCGAGGGCTGCGTACTCGCCTAGACTGTGTCCTATTACAGCGCTAGGACGGACACCGAGTAAGGCCCAGAACCGCGCAAGGGCGAGCTCGAGCACCACGATGCTGAGCTGGCTGACGACGGGAGACATCACCTCGTCGTCGTCGCTTCCTGTCAAAGCGGGCACGACGGAGGGAAATCCCAGGCGCTGGACGAGCTGGTCTAATTGCAGGACTTCTGTCCTGAAGGCAGGGAACTCGTCGAAGAGCTCCTGGCGGACGCCACGGTTGGAGGTGCCCTGGCCGGTGAAGGTGAAGACCACAGATGGCGGCGTGGACGGGACGGACTGCACCGTTGTGGCAGCCTTGTTGTCGACCGCAGATTGAAGGAACTGCTGTAGCTTGGGAATGCTCGAGACAGTCGTTGCAACGCGCAGGTTGTGGTGGGTTCGTCGCGCACAGGTTGTATACGATAAATCCGCCAGAGACGTATCAGGATGCTTATCCAGGTACGCAAGCAGATTGCTCAGATTCCCCTGGAGCGACTTTTTGCTCTTCGCCGAGACAACAACCGCATACATTTCGCGCTCGTCTTCACTTGGCCTATGCCTCTCCGGCGCATCCTCAAGCAGCAGCGTTGTATTCCCACCATGCGCACCAAACGAATTCACAATAGCCGTGCGCTTCTTCCCAGGAGCGCGCGGCCACGGCGTCGTCTCAAAGACAAGCCCCGCATTCCGCCTATCCAAATCCCTAGGAAGCAGCGGATTGACCTCCGTTCTGATACCAATATGTGGGGGGATCGCACTCTTCTGGTACATGAGCAGCGTCTTAAGCAGCGAAGAGACACCAGCCGCCGCCTCGCCATGCCCGATATTGCTCTTTACAGCACCGAGATAGAGTCTACCCTCTGGCCCCGCGCGTCTCCTTGGCTTCAGCGGCGCAAAGACATCAAGTACAGACTCGGACTCGATCGCGTCGCCGGCTTGCGTGCCTGTCCCGTGCATCTCGACATAACTGACCTCGAGCGGACTAACGCCCGCCTTGCGAAGTACAGCTCGGCAATTATCCTTCTGGTGCCCGGCATGCGGGTGCGTGATGGAGATCGCGTCCGCGCAGTGGTTTGTCGATGCGGATAGCACAACAGCAAGGATGTTATCGTTGTCCGCCTCTGCGTCTTCCAGCCGCTTTATCACGACTGACCCAATCCCCTCCGCGCGACAGTACCCATCTGCATCCTTATCCCACACTTTACACTGGCCCGTCTTTGATAGGAAGTGCGCATTTCCTAATCCCGCATAGTTATCTGGGTCCGTGATTACATTGACTCCGCCCGCAAGCGCAACATCAACGTCCCCAGCCCAGAGCGCCATACATGCCGCGTGAATGGCAGCCATGGAGCTCGAGCACGCCGTGTCAATGCACATGCAGGGCCCGCTGAGTTTAAAGAAGTAGTTGATTCTCCCGGTGGTGAAACCGCGGACGCCCCCGGGGACCGCGTACGTGCCGATATTCTGCGACGCGTTGAGCTCACGCCAGTCGTCGCTTGCCTGGCCGTAGTAGCTGCCGATTCTTTCGCGACGGGTCGACGGCGTGCGGCCGATCACGAGTCCGGCCATTTCCATGGCTTCGTAGGCGGTTGTTATGGCGAGGCGTTGCATCGGGTCTGTTTGCTCGGCCTGGGCAACATACCATTAGCCAAATCGCACATCTGCATAAAACTAGGGCTAGGTCGGTTAGGCTGTACGTACCTCTTTCGGTGACATCGCAAAAAACGCCGCATCAAAGTACCCGGGCCGATCAATAAAATTCCCATACGGCGTCTGCGCCGCGTTCTCTGTTTTCCCTGTGGGGTCGTAGTGCGTCTCCAGGTCGAACCGGTCTGCAGGGACAGTGGTACATGCATCGCGGCCTTGCTCGAGGTTCTCCCAGAACTCGTCCGGGCTGTTTCCTCCACCCGGCATGCGACATGCCATGCCGACGATAGCAAGCTTGGAATTCGCGGGGTCATTGCGCCGTCTGCTTCCAAAGTCCGTGTAGACCCAATCGACCAGGTCGTTCTTTGTAACAGTGATATCGGGGAAACTAGAGCCAATAGCCTCAAGAATCCCCTTGAAGATAATCGACGTGCGGAACGAATCAACGCGGCACGAATTCAAGCTTTGAGACGCCCCGATATGCCGTGTGATTCCTGAAATGACATTATCCAGGTAAATCGTCCCCGTAATCAATTCCGTCGCAATCTCAGATAGAACCTCGCCCGCTGTCCGCGCGGAAAAGGCGTTCCCCGTCCTCGACGAAAGCACCGGAAGCCGTAGCGGCCGAGAAACAGGGACAAGCGCATTCCCAATATCCAACACAGTACGCACATCCTCCTGGCTATAAATATGTTCCGCATGACAAAGCCCATCATACACAGGGAGCGGCAAGGACTTCGAATAGCGCAGCTCGCTTG
This sequence comes from Aspergillus undulatus, assembly GCF_047715775.1. Lineage (NCBI taxonomy): Eukaryota > Fungi > Ascomycota > Eurotiomycetes > Eurotiales > Aspergillaceae > Aspergillus > Aspergillus undulatus. The sequence continues at coordinate 172,712 of NW_027396653.1, forward strand.
AGTGCAAGAACGCCGCTTTCACGCGCGACGGTGGCCCGCTTACACTCACTGAGTTCTTGTCTGCAGCGCTGACGAAGACTTTCGAGAGATCCGGGGTCCCTAGGTCTTCATTGACGCGGGTTAATTCGTTTCGAACAGATTCCTCCGATAAACCGGTCACGACATGTGCCCAGCTGTCTTTTGGCATTCCGTCTGGCTGAGGAGCCTCGAGTTTACTGGAGAAAGAGCCGACGTAGACGCCGAGTCGGAACGAGATGCGCAGACACTCGGCGCTGTTGCGGACGACTTCTGCCAATGTTGTTGAGAGGGCTATTGCGGCGGCGGAGAAGAGGCCGACGCTCAGGCCTGCGATCATTGTGAGGTTTTTTGGGTGGCTTAGTTCGGTTGAAGTTGCTTCGTGGTGTCTGCATTTATTTGTTAAGACTCTGTCTCCACACAAAGACCTTGATAGATAAACAGGTGGAAGCAAAACTCACCCAATAAACAATCCAACCTGCAAAATCAACAAAAAGGCACTCTCCATCGCAGCCCCCAGCCCCAGCTCCCGCAAGTACCCCTGCTCGGAGAGCGTGACGATGTTATCAAAATGTGGCACCCTGCTCCGAACATGGTGCGGGAGTTTCGCAATCTCATCTTGCAAGACGAGCACCGATTCCTGGAGATGCGAATCGAGGTGTCGAAAGCGGCGGTCTTTGCTGTGCTGCTGGAGACGCCGGAATAGCTCGTTTACGTCGTCGTTTGGGAACTCGTTGCCGAAGTAGAGGAGGGTTGGTTGGTTTTCGTGTTCATGTTGAGGTTCGGGCTCAGGCTCATGGTGGCCGTTGGTTTCGACTTCGATGGGGTGCAGCATTATGGTTGGGGGTATGTCTCTCTACCTTGGATACTTAGGGCAAGGTTTACTGGACGGACAAAGTGGATAGTAGCGACCTGCTCTGCCGTGACTCGTACACTCTCTGCAGGCGATTTGATCGGCAATCGAGCGCAGATACAATGGGTCTCCCAACTCGAGCCTCATGGAGATCGACGCCATTCATCTACTGTTTTGTTCGTCAGGAAACGCAATGCGAGTCGACTGGGTGCCATTGCGCAAAGCCGGGTAAAATCCGCGAAGCTCTACAAAACCCGACACGAGATTTCTACTAGTATAATGCTCCCCAACAAAATCCGTCGCCGCCGGACGCAAATCTGTGCTCTCGGTCGAAGGATAACCGGCAACGCGACAGGTGGTATTGTCAGACAGAGTGGGCCACGCAGGAAACCGATGAATTGTTGCAGCACGAAGCTTGTCCCAATTCGTGATCCGCAGAATCTCCGAGATCCATCAATCACATACTCCGTCCTTTAGCCTGTCTCAGCTAGATTCCAGCTAGACGGTGACAATGGCAAACTGCAGAGTAGATGAAAGATGCAATAAATTGTGCCATCCCCGGCATCGGCATTGCAAGAAACGCCGTGGCGCCATCCCATCCCATCCCATCTGCCGTTTCGACCGCTCCAGCCCCAAAACCATTCTTGCTGGCCGGCTGGCTGGCTATGTAGGGATTGACAATAATTACTTTTCCTTAGCTCGTACGGCTGTCGTCTATAAGTAGAGTGCAGCCGGCCACGTCCCGCGCGCTGGAAGGATCGCCCTAAGGAAGCCCTAAGGATCGGCCCCAGAGGGTCGTCTAGATCCGTATGCCTTCGGATAAAGGCTGAAGAGGGACTGACTTTGTCTATAAAATCGACGAGATAGCCTTCGTTGTTACTTTTATTTTTTTTCAAAGTTCCACTGAAGCTGTTTGTATCTGTTCTTGCCCTTGTTCTCGATCAATTGCCGATTGTCGCTTTGCACTTTGCAAAATGGACCCCTCAACCGAAACAGCGCCCTTGTCTATCATCGACTGGGCCCGCCTAAAGTCCGGCGATGCAGCTGAGAGTGATCGTCTGCTTGCAGCTTGCGAGGGCCAAGGCTTCTTCTACCTCGACATGACCTGTGATGCGTCCTTCCTGCAGGACCACAAGTCGGTGCTGCGCTTTGCAGACCAGTACTTCCACCAGGATATTGAGACGAAGATGAAAGATGATCGGCAGAGTGACACTCACGGGTAGGGCCGCATATCTGCTAGCTTCGATGGAGATCTATTATCTATTATCTTGCAGGCTGACTCGATTGCAGATATGAGCCTGTTGCGACCTCTGCTGGTGCAGTCAACGCCCTGCCTGACTACTACGAATCTCTCAAGGTACGTAACCTTGCCACACCCAGGATACTGCATATTAACTCAGAATAACAGGCCTCCAAAGACGAACTAAACGGCGACCAAAGCCGCCTCGCCCCCGCCATCAAAGCCGAAAAGGACCTCTTCCTCCGCTTCACCGGCACCGCCCAAGAAGTGGTAATTACCATCCTCCACCGACTAAGCCCCTTCCTCTCCTCAGACGAAGAGTCCAAGCTCCTCGAATACCACCGCGACGACCTCGAGTCCCTCACAACGCTCTCCATGTTCCGATACCCCAAGCAAGAAACCCTCGACCTGGGGGTCGGCCACAACAAGCACACCGACCTCGGCACCCTGACCTTCCTCCTCTGCGAGCAGTGGGGGCTGCAGGTTCTCTCTAAGGACCCCGCTGGCTGGCGCTGGGTTGCACCTAAGCCGGGCCATGTCGTTATTAATGTTGGCGATACGCTGCGGTTCCTGTCGGGGAATAGGTTCCGGAGTGCTGTGCATAAGGTTATTCCGACGCAGGGACTGCAGCATGAGGATCGGTATAGTATTGCATATTTCCTGAGGGCGGCGAATGGGATTGAGTTTACGGATAGTACGGGGACGAGGATTACCGCGAAGAAGTGGCATGATGACAAGTTTGATGTGTTTCGGGAGACGCATGAGCAGCAGGAGAAGGCGCCTATCCTGACCGGGGGGATGGAGCGCGCTGAGAGTATTGTTGTTTGATTTCTTTACTTTTGGTTTTAATGAGTTTCGTTGTTTCTTTGTCGTCTAGATCTGTATTTGATATCTCATTCAAATTTCCAATTCAATCTCAAATAACTCTTCCCATTCTACTTTATCAACTTCAACTTCAGCACGTCAAGCATAACCCCCTTCAACCTCTCCACACCCTCCTCCGAAATCTGATAATGCACCACCAATCGTTCCCCCATAACCTTAACCCCCTTCTCCTCCCCCGTCCTCACCCACTCCCCAACAGTCACCCCCTCCCTCTCCAAATCCAACCACACCATATTCGTTTGCACCGGATACCTTAGCCTCCCCCCATGCCCCTCCCAAAACCCCCCTATCTCCCTCGCCCTCTCCTGCGCAACCTTTAATACCCCCCCCTCAAACGTCTGCCTCACGCCAACACCCGCCATCGCACACAGTAATCCCGGCTGCCTCATCCCCCCGCCAACACTCTTCCTCACACGTCTTGCACGCTCACGGAACTCAAGATCACCCACTAGAATAGATCCCACGGGTGCTCCTAGCCCCTTCGAGAAACAAAGCATAGCGCTATCAAAGCAGTCGCAGAAATCATGTAATGATCCCGCACCCGCGGCTTCGACTTCCCACAGCCGAGCGCCGTCAAGATGCATCTTCACATCCACATTTGTTTCCTTGACCCAGTCCCGAATCCGTTGACATTCGTCCAGCGGCACTATAACACCGTTTATGGGATTCTCAAGAACAATTACCCGCGTCGGACAATCGGTGACTAACTCACCCCTGTTAAAATGTCTCTGGATATCCTCTAGCGTCAGATAAAGTCCATTCCCCGGCCTAACGGCCGTAACCATGGCCCCGGATAGGCTTGCCACGCCGCCGGCTTCAGAGGTCACGATGTGTGCTCTCGCATCGGCTAATACTCCGTATGGCGGGTAGGATAGGTGTGCGCGGATACAGAGCTGATTCCCCATTGTGCCGCTTGCGACGAACAGGGCGGCTTCTTTGCCTGTCATTTGCGCGATGGTTGATTCGAGGGTTAGGGTTGTGGGGTCTTCGCGCGAGTCGTCGTCTAGGAGGGACGCCGATGCGATTGAGAGGAGCATTGCTTGCGTAGGGTGGGTTTTTGTGTCACCTGATTGTGAGATGAAGGGGGGGTTGTTAGCTATGCGTTGTAGCTGGAATTCCATGGGAATGTCTGTCTGTACTGGAGGTAGGGCTGGGTTGAGTTTGAGTGATAGGGTACGGTAGGTAGTAGACGGTAGGTAGATTGTTTGGTAGTGCAGTTGACGAGTAGACTACTTACTGCGGAAATCAAAGGCTGCCGGGCCGGGGCATGACCAATTGTGCGCGGTGTGTATCATATTGGGCTGAGAATCTTGGATCTTGGTTTTGCCGTCGTCATGGCTCTGGCTCTGGCTCTGGCTTCCGTTCACTAGGGCTGCGCTCGAAGTACAGTGGGGAGGCATGCTAGGCTGGCTAAGACTGAAAAAACGCAATGTAGCTTTGTATATATGAATTTGAATCCGGATCAGCTGTGGGAGTTATAGTGAGTAGTGGAAGTAAGTGCTATTTGCGACTTTGAGCACGTATTGCACCTACAGGGCTAGATACGTTGTCCGCTCCTCCACGATAAACCCAGTGAGCAAGGTACATCTCCGTAGGTATCTAGGTAGCCAAGTCTCACCGGTTCCCTCCGATGCGGTGGTCTACCTGTCTCAAACCCCGACAGTCCACTGCAGTGTCCAGTCCGGTAGGTTCAGCGCCGGCAACCGCTAGCGGGTTTTGCAGCGCGCTTACTCTTCCAAAATTTCTCGGGCGAGAGGTCTATTGAACGCCTGCTGGGTGGAGCGAGCCTAAAGGGAAGCTATGCTATGATATGCCATACATATATGAATTTCTAACGAAAGCTAGTACCGGGCTAGTTAGCTGGATCCTAAACGGTATCCCAGTATCCCACAATGAGAAGGTAGATAGAGCTATGTATGCATCGCGTTTCAAGTTAGACTGTCAGGGCTATTTACTAGGCATTATCTTCATACACAACTATTCTATAGCTTGCAGGAGTACCCCGACGATATAGGTATTAAATACAAATGAGTGGTGTTGTTTCTGATATACCTATAGGTAGTCCGTACCTCCTTAGCGTCCTACCTACCAGTAATCCTTTCCTTCCTTACCCTTACCACTTCCTCTGCTCGTTCCCCGTGGCCCTACCTACCTATAATCCAGCTGGATATCTCTGAATTTCCTCCTCTCTCTCACTTAGTCGCAACCCCAACGCCACCATTAGCCTTGATCCCATTTCCATTCCCACTCCCATATGCATGCCCAATCCCAACCCCATTAGCCTTCCCAGCACCAGCACCATCCCCCCTCAAATAGAACCTCACCCTCAAATCCTTCTTAATGAAAACCCCATACGACCTCTGATCCAACCACTCGGGATCCACATCCCCGGCAAGCTCAAAGTCAAAGTGCCACAGGAGCTTCGTCATGATCAGTCGCGATTCAGCGTTTGCAAGGTTCTGACCTAGACACTACATCAATCCACCCACACAAGTAGGGTGGAAGCGTTAGCGGGCAGCCCAATTATAAATAGATTTGGAAAGAAAGAATGGGAGTGGTCTAGATGTATACGCACGTTATAAGCACCCACGCTAAACGGATGATACGCCTCATGGTTATCATCCGCAAACTCAGCCGGCGGATTCGGCATGAAGCGCTCGGGGCAAAAGTCATTGGGGCGAGTGAAGTAGTCCGGATTTTGTGCGATGCCGTAGAAGGACATGTTGCATCCTGTCTGCATCACACAAACACACATTGTCAGAAACGGAGGGGTAAGATAGAAAGAAAGGAAGAAGAGAGCAAGACGGGACATACCCCCTCAGGAACAAACACCCCATCCGCAACCCCTCCACCACTCGGCGGCGTCCGCCAAAGCATATTAATAACAGGCGGATAAAGCCTCATCGTCTCATTAAGACAAGCAGTGAGGTACTTCAGCCGATGGACAGAAACAAGGTCGATCTCAGCGGGCGTCTTAAACTCCCCCCTAACCTCCTCCGTCAACGTCTTGAGTGCCCTTTGGTTCGTACCAAGGAAGTAGGCGAGACCCGTGAGAAGCGTCGAAATGGTATGCGAGCCCGTGCCGACGAGCGTCACGGCCGCAACGACCATCTCGTCCTTTGTTAGCCCTTCCCCGCCCGCGTTATCGTCTGCGGATTTTATAGCGATGCGGTCCCAGAAGTCGCCGCGGATTCCGCCGTGCTTGATGCGGTCTTCGACGCGGGCGCGCGCGTACTTGAAGTTGTTGAGCCGCGCCATTTGGAGTTTCTTGGGGATGAAGTAGGGGGCTAGAGGCATGAGGTGGTGCTCGCGGAAGAGGAACTTTAGTTGCGTGTCAAAGGCGGTTTCGGCGAAGGTTTTCATCTAGACAGCCATTAATCGTCGCGATATGGATAATAAAGGTAAAGTAACGCACCCACTCATGGACCTCCCCACGCTCAACACAATTGAACGGCTCGCTCCAGCCCAAATCACTAATCACGTCGAAGCCAACCATGACAAACCTACATATCCCACAAGTTAGCCCAACCCTAAGCAAACAGAAGAGAGGAAAGAAACAGACCACTTCGTAACATCAACCTCCTCCCCCCTCACGGCAAACCCCTCCACCTTCCTCACAAACCCATCAATATACCGTTCCAGCGTCCCCTGCTGCTCCTGCAACCCCTTCTCCGAAAACGCATGGTTAAGCAATCTCCGAAACCTTGCATGGTACGTCCCCGCCGTATTCATGATACTCTGGGGCCCGTTCTTCCCCTGCGGGACGCGCTTGGGGTGCCGCGGCCACTGCGCGCGTCCGGGGACCTTGGCGAATATATCTGTCCATGCGGTTGCGGATGTGAAGCTTAGTTCGTTGGGGGAGAGGCGGACGGTGGGGCCGTAGTGTCTATGCACCCAGGCTGTGCGTTGGGGGAGGCGGCCGGTCCATTGCCAGTAGTCCTGGTGGTCTTCGGTTAGTTGGGTTTGATGTTTAGAAGGAAAGGGGAGATACCCAGGGGATTTTACTGATTTTGCAGTATAACGGGCCCGGGATGTGCGATAGAGGGTGGAAGAAGATGTTGTAGATTGCTGTGCTGATGTAGTAGAGGAGGAAGAGGCCGGCAAAGGCCTGGAGGGTTGAAGGGGGTTCCATGGTTTGCAGGTCGGTTGAATCTGGAACTGGATTGGTGATTACCAGGCTTGCTGATCAATCGAGATCCAAAGATAAAGAAAAAGCTCCGGAGAATAAGTAAACCAGCTTGAGCTTATGGTTTATTAGGGCTAATCAGAGTCGGATCAGAGCAACGTTAAATTTCTCAATGCTTCAAAACCAAACGAAGAGTCCCGGAGATTATAGGTAAATCTAACTTCAGATTTGTTTTTACGCCGTCCCTGGTGCGACTTGTCAGGCTGACAGTATGTGATGCATACTAGGGCAGGATGAGTGAGGGGTGGAATGGTCGTGGGTGTTGGTCTGGGCTTGCGGGTTTTGGGAGCTCCCAAAACCCGGCCGGCCAGCAACGGCCGCAAAATGCGGTGCTCGGGCTTATTTCGCGCTGCATTCTGAGGCTCATGCAGATTTTTGTTACACAGTGGAGAGTCAGGGTTGAGGTTAGATGTTGGGTATGTTTTCTATTTTTGAGATTTGGTGCACCTTAGATTGGCATACTATGGATATGGCTGATCATTGGTCATTTAGTTTCAGAATAGAGGTAAAAGAGAGGAATTAATTCTAGTATTATCATGATACAAGTACAGAAACAACATAAAATATCACTTTTCCAACCCCATAAACAACCACCGTAGCCATATCATTCTTGCAACAATCCCCATAGCCCACCCACTCAACCCTCTTCAAATGATGAACCATATCAGCCAGCAGCATACCTAGACAACCCCCTCAACTTCGGCCCCCAAACCCAGAACAGCACAGGCGAAACCCACCCAATCGCCATAGTAATAAACGCCAGCACCGTCGTCCCCCAACCATACCCCAACGCGGTATACATATAAGGCGCAAAAAGCGGAAACCCAAAGCCCGCAAGACTGCGCAGGATCGCGCACGCCGCAAGCGCACTAGCCGCGTACGTCTGGTAACTATCGACGATATATGTCTGCATTCCTTGCAAACAGGAGATAGTACCCGCGGTAAAGATGGCGGCGCCGATATTCGGCATTATCCAGTGCGTATTGCCGATACTCCAGGCGTACCAGAAGAGGCCCGTCGTCGAGATTACGGAGCCGACTGCGAGAGAGGGCATGCGGTACTCGGGTTTCGCGGTACCGTTGTTGCGCTCTTTAAGCGTTTTGTAGATCCGGTCGATGAGCTTCAGGTTTGCGAAGAGGCCTATGAACGAGCCGATTGCGATGGAGAGGTAATTCAGGCCGCCGATGCTGGGGGTCTCATGGTAGACTTCAGTCCAGATGTCTGGGAAGGTCGCGAACATGAGGTACGTTGTGCCGAAGAGGTAGGCCATGTAGATTGCCATGCAGGCGACGATCGGCTGGGTTGTGAAGAGGCGGACGGGGCGGTTGAAGGCGTGCAGGAGTTTGTGGGTTAGGGACTCGGGCTCTTCGTCTGTGTGGAGGTTTGCGTTGCCTGTTTCTTGGATTAGGCGGGCGCAGCGCTGTCGGAGGAGGGTTGGTGGGTGGCATTCTCGGAGCCAGATGAAGCCCACGGCTTGTACGGCCAGCGCGGCGGCGGAGGTCGACCAGAAGACCCAGCGCCAGGTCGAGTACTGGGCTATGAAGCCACCGCCGATAGGTCCAACGACGGGACCTAGCAGCGGACCTAAGGTGTAGACGCCCATGGCTTTGCCGCGTTCTTCGGCGCTCCACATGTCGCTGGATGGTGTTAGCAATCCTACCTAGCGGACTCGGGTGTCTTTCGGCGGTTTATATCACTTACCTGATAGAACCTCCTCCTATAGCCAGCGGAGCACTCCCTCCAATACCAGCCAGAAAGCGAAAAGCAAAGAGTTGGGCTTTGTTCTGCGCGAATCCACATCCCAGATTCCATGCCAGGTACCACACGTTGCTGGCCTGGAGCAGACGCACACGGCCGTAGAGTTCCGAAGCAGGACCGAAGAAGATCGGTCCAATAGCATACGCGAGTATGAATATCGCCATGGAGAGGTAAATTTCGATATCGGCGTGCATGTCCAGATCCCTACCGAGGTCTTGCATGGCGGGGGCAATCATGGACGACGAAACGGGCGAGATGAAGACGAAGAGCGAGATCGTCCAGGTGTTCTTCCACTTCAACCCGTGGGGCCAATTCTTCGGGTGCTCCGGGTCCTCTGGGCCACTCCATGTGACGAGATTGGGATCATTGTCTTTTCCTGCCTCTGCTTGGACTTGGGCTTTGGTGTCATGGGAGGAAGAGGACGGAGTGGAGTCTGTCGTCTTTGCTGCTTCGAGATCTTTCTCGGGGAACGGGGCAATCCCCTCTTCTGAACTCCTTATTTTCTCACTCATCTTGGCGAATGTGAAGTGATTGACTGAGTTGAAAGCCTCAAGTGAGTTGCTGGGCTTGTCTGGTTTTTATGTACGCTCTTGTATACTTCCAACCAGCCAATCGCTGGCCAGAATGCACTTCGGGCCCGGGCTGCCCGGGAGGGCCGAGAATTCGGCCAATGGGAGAAAATAGCTGTCGGGGCCGAAAGTTACGAAAACACCATTGGCCACCATAATACCGTCTAGTCTAGAGTAGGCTAGTCCTTTGTCAAGATCCGGCGCTAGTGCCGAAGTTCCGATGGGAATAGGTCACGGGATCACTTTGTATTGTCGGAGCATACTGCCCTCAGGTACCGCCTGCCCCTAAGGGTTCGACCTCGCTTAGTCATTTATTAGTAAGTTAGTTATCTTAGATAGGCGGCCTACCGGCCACCCAATGAGAGACATCCATCGCTTCCCACAAGTATAGTGACTGAACATGCTGCTTATACCAAGACCCTTGCTACAACCATCAACCCCGTCAACGAAATGCCCGGGCATGGTGTCACTCTGCGCATTAAACTCCGACGACAGCCTTGCTCGATGAAAATGTAGAGGAGGTCCATCCATCCTTGATTTCTAACAAAAAGCCCACTCAATAGTGATCAAGATCGGTGATGAGGTCATCGAGCGGAGTCTTCGCGGGAACGGACATGCAAGAAGCAGGATTGAGACAGTCCAGATGCAAATCCCGCTACCAGTCGGTGCAGAGTGTACGGTGCATGGTGCATAGTGCGAGTCCAAATATCCCGCGCCTGCAGTCATCTCGCATCGACATCGCAGCGGTACATGCATCTCGGGATATAAGGCTTAATATGGTATCTCACTTCTGCAAGTGAGCGATGTATACCGTCTGACAGCCTGACAGCCTTATCGCAAGCAGCGCACCTGAGCATAACGCCAGGGTTTATTTTGGTCTCGACTCCGCGATCTCTGACGGTCAGTGCTTATGCCGTGCTATCGCCTTAGCAGAATCCAGATCGTAGGACAAATTGCAGGGCCCGTTAAGCATTGTGATGCGATTGGTCACCCCTCACGTCATTCATTGCTTGTACGACACGAGTTAGCATTCTTTATGCTCTGTGGCTCATGTATTCCCTCGTATTTAAGCAGGTAAGATCAGAGCCAACTCCGAGACAAACAAATCCGATCTTAACTGACTGTCCTTGGCTGGTGATCGTGTGTGTATGCGGGATGAGCTGTGCCGTACTTTTGATACACAGGTGCCTTGTTTGTAGTTTCTCTCCATTCTCTTTTCTTTTATTTTTTATTTTTTTTTTCTTTTCTTTTGCAAGCACATCCTCCGTGTGAGGGCCTTGGATCTTCTTCATATCAGAGTTGCCCCTCTTTCAACCTGTCACGCCTCTAGGCTTGCCTTCGCGGATTGCGGCCGTTGTCACCCCTCATCTTATTGTATTATAGTCAGCGTTTCAGCAGGACTTGGCAAGAGATGTGAGCCGATAAATAATTTCATCACTTCACTCTGCGGGGTACTTGGACCCTTATCTTATGCAAAAGGCAGGGGTTGGTCTGCTCGTGGCAGAGACATGCATGGTCTCGTGGCATCCCGATTGCTGGGCAATCAACCCCTCATCCCCAACTACAGAGAGCCCTTGCTATTGTGGACTCGAGTAGGCCCCACGTAGCATTCGGCGGAATAAGCTCCTGTTCTGGTAAAGTGCATATTCATTCCGGCGTTCCGGAGGGCGTTTGTGGGTTACTTCTCGCAGACTCGGTAAGCACTAAGGAATTGTGGTACTTTGTATGCATATCAGATTGCTTTTCCGTACCTCTACCAAGCAACACTTACATCCAGAACATATCAACTCAGGGCTGAGATTGCAAGGGAAGAATCCTTGTCATGCGAACTCGCGGCTGAAGGTTCGTGGCTATATAGTGCTCCAGATAGTCAGAGGTAGTTAGTTAGTTGGAGAAGCTTATAGAATCTTGTTGATTCAGTAATCGCAGCCCATCAAATGCTTTCGCTCCCCTCTTATCATACCTTTATACTAGTCTTGAACTCAAAGCCTTGAAGACCAGATCTGTACCTCGGCTCAAGTCAGAGTGTCAATGTCCTCCCTTTGAGGCGAAACAAGCACAGATGCAACACAGCGCCCGTGCCGCGCCAATATGGGTCCAGAGGAGCAGGCTGTACCCCAGCTCAGCTGCGCATTGTGTCGTAACCGAAAGCTTAAATGTGACAAGCTCGATCCATGCACGAATTGCACGTCGTCTGGGGTTGTCTGTTCACCGGTATACCGTCCCCGGCTGCCGAGAGGACGACACGCTCGTACAGCTAGCCATAAGTCGTCATCGACAAATGCGCCACCTTCCACTATTCGGCGTCGCATAAGCTCTGGTGGAACCTCCATAAATGCTCCGGCATCTAATGAAAGTGACCGAAATTTCGGTGCGCGCATTGATAGACTTGAAAGCCTTGTCCAAGGGGGTGAAACATCCAAGGTTAGGGCAGATGTGGAGACAAACGGCCTGCAGGATCTTGTGAGTAGCTTTATTTTCAGAGTTTATCTGTGGTTCCCATACCTATCTAGTGTATACTTGTATCAGTAGATGGGTTGTTCTCACTGACAGACGTTTCAAGATGATTCTGAAGCAGACTCAGTCGCAGTCATCAGTTGAAAACGATAGAGAGTCATCAACTGCCGCTTCAACCCATCAAATCTTTGGTAGCATTGGGACAGACCTCTGGCATCGTGTTCGTAGGCTTGAAGGCCTAGTCCAAGAGTCTGGCTGCGGCAGCAACAATGCCAGTAACAGCACGAAACGTCGAGCCAGTCCGGAAACGTTGACCAACGAGCTGGAAATGCAGCAGGCTCCTGCTAGCACCGAGTTCGCTGCCGACATGTGGGCAGACCTAATGGATCACGAGGTAAGACCCCGATGCCTCGGCAAGATACCCTTGCTAATTTGATTTCTTCTCTGTTTTCCTAGATGCATGACCAACCGCAGCATGGTGTGGAGGAGATGTCCTCAGAATCCATGGGCGGAGAGCGCACGGAAGCTACCAACAACGGCATTGGAGCTCTGCGCCTACTGGGAGTCGAAAAACCGCTTTCTTTGAGCTCCGCGGTACTACCCCGAGACAAGGCCACCACGCGCAAGCTATGTCAGGTGTACCTTCAGAACGTCGATCCAATCATCAAACTCCTGCACCGACCCAGCCTAAGCAAGTGGCTTCAATACGGGGGTTCATACCTCGGACTGCCCGACGACGATCTCTCTGTCAGAGCCCTCGAGTCTGCCGTCTGTTATGCGGCAGCTAACACTATGACGGAGACTCAGTGCCAGAAAGCATTCCAGAAGAGTAAGAAGAGTGTAATAACAACACATAGAAAGATGTGCGAAGATGGTATCGAGCGGGCTGGGTTGCTGACAACGCGCGATATCACTGTGCTTCAGGCATTTATTCTCTATCTAGTGAGTATCCATTGCTGTTCAGATGAATAGGTAAGGCTGACTCTCTAGATTGGCAGAAGAACCGAAGAAAGAGGCACCGCAGTCTGGGCCTTGCTCGCTCTTGCCGTCAGACTCACCAGCGCCTTAGGGCAAGAAGCCCGGTCAGGCGAGTCTTTCTTCCAACAGCAGGCCAGATTGCGCTTGTGGCTCACTGTCTGCCTCCTCGACTTGCAGGCTTCATTTGCTCAAGGCTCTGAGCCTCTTATCAACTATCAAGACGCTGCATCTGCGGTTCCCCTGGTGGCGCACATCAACGACTCCGACTTCGATGTAGACACTTCTCAGCCAGTTGCTTCTCACGAAGAGCTCACTGACACTACGTTCGCTCTTGTTACATATTATGCTCAGATCCCTGGACGGCTACTCAATTTTGCTACGCCAGAACCGAGCACTTCGAATGTCAGTGCCTCGAGCAGCAGCAGCACCGACTCTCTTTCATTGCCCGTGGCCAATAACCTTGCCGACGCAAAAGAAAGGCATAAACTATCTCGCCAGTTTGAGCAGCAAGTCTTTACCTTGCTACACTATTGCGATACTGAATCCTCCCCGTATGCTTGGTTTACCTGGCACAGCACGCAGTCAATAGTGGCCGCCATTCGCCTCTCCGAATTGCTTCCATTTCGATGTGGTCGTATGGACGGTTGTCGAGTGCACTCTCCGCCACCATCACCAGCAGAAGGCGACCCAGTATTGCTTTTGCGGGCCCTTCAGAGCTTGGAAAAGGCACAACTTATCTGCTCTGATTCTCGGGGTGACGGCTTCCGCTGGTACATCACTACTCCCTGGTTAGCGCTGTTTACTGCCATCACGGAGTGTGCCACCTGTACCGACAAGGCGCTTGTACGCAGGGCATGGCCTGTTGTTGAAACTTTGTATCGGCAGTATGAAGAAGCGTCTCAAGCTCCAGCAAGAGTCCCGTTGGAACAAGCGATGCGTGAAACGCAGAGCAAGTTTTCCCCTTCGCTTCAATCGGCCGACGCCTTCAATAACAGTCAAGGTGATAATAGTAGGGCCAGTGATCGTATCAAGCCTCGGCGACCAGTTGTAACAACGCGCACCGGTCACGATAGTGGAAAGAGTAGCAGCCCTATTGACTCATCAATGGCGACGGGCGACTGCTCCTCACTGACAACTGCCTCCTCTCTCGAGTCTGAAAACACGTTCATCGAATCGAGACAGCAAGTTGTACATCCAAGCTGGAACCTGGCGTCAATGTCAATTGACGATGTCCCGGCGCTTGATACTGTTATAACTACTTCTGGTCTATACGATTCGTTTCAGTCAGACTCGAATTTCTTCGAGCAGTCGTGGATTGCAGCCGATACAATGGTCCCCTACGCTCATCTTGCAGGGACCAGTAACAGGAGACCAGATCAAGCGGCTTTCTTTATGCCTGCCAAGGGGGAGCTGTAGGGTTTTTTATCTGGATGTTTTATGGCCTACTTATCTATGATTCTAATGTCTGTTTTACTATAGTACACCACTTCTTGTTTTTGACCAACCAAGAGACTAAAAGAACATGAATTACCGCTCTTCCTCCCCTTTTTCCTAGAGCTTCATACTAATCCTCTTATTTAACATTTCTGCACAAGTATTCCCACCTTGTCCAAATCCGCCTGGATGTCCCCTCGTCCACCCCGCATACTTGAGCCCTGTCGCAAACACAGTTAGACAGCCTCCTACATACCAATCAAACCCGAAGACAAAGTCCACCTATTTGGATAAGCAGGTGAAGCAGTTATCCATTAACCGGGGGTCCACTCCACTTCTAGCGTAATATCCCGAAATCGAAGATTCTGGACACACGCATAACCCGACCCATATCCATGACCCGCGCTCTCCATACTCCGCTCCGCGCACCCAAGGTGATATACATACAGACAACACCTCCATTGGTATATACAGCGCAGGCGCAGCTCACATAATACCATCTATTGCCTGAGACTATCGCCGATTATATTTTTTTTCAGTCAGCTCCCGGCTATGACTCTCATTGCCTTGTCGAGCTTTGCTTTGGCCTGGTAGCTACCATACTCTAAGCTTGGAAGCGGATCAGCGACGAAGGAAAATGGTATGTGAATCTTGACAACAAAGAACAGACCTATGACGACGATACACTTTATAACAATCACAAGAAACCCTTTTTTTAGTACTGCAGCTGCATTGTGTCGAGACTACAATATGTGCTATTCATTCAATAGTTTCAGGCCCTTGGCCGAAAGAATTAGAAACAGAGAATAATTAAGAGCGCTCAAACCAAAACAGTGGACTGACTAGGACGCATACTGATCCAAGCCTTTTAGAGCCCGGCGTATGGTTTGCCAGGGGTATTATCATGAGCAGGTCTCAATTCGTCGCTATTGGCTAAAGCATTTATTCCTCACCCTCGATGATGTCCTCCTCAGCGCTGTAACATGGTCAGCTTGTGTTTAAGACAATCAAAAAGCGAAAGACTTACTACTCCTCCTCGCCTTCGGAGATGGAGGCGTCCTGGTACTGCTGGTACTCGGAGACAAGGTCGTTCATGTTGCTCTCAGCCTCAGTAAACTCCATCTCGTCCATACCCTCGCCAGTGTACCAGTGCAAGAAAGCCTTGCGACGGAACATAGCAGTGAATTGGTCACCGACACGCTTGAAGAGCTCCTGGATGGAGGTGGAGTTTCCGATGAAGGTGGAGGACATCTTGAGGCCGCGGGGGGGAATGGAGCAGAGAGCGGTCTGGATGTTGTTGGGGATCCACTCAACGAAGTAGGACTGGTTCTTGCTCTGGATGTTGCGCATCTGGTCCTCGACCTCCTTCATGGAGACACGTCCACGGCTGCAAACAGTTAGTTATGTGACCCCAAAAAGAAATGATGAAATGGACATACAAGATGGCGGAGCAGGTGAGGTAGCGGCCGTTGCGGAAGTCAGAAGCAGCCATCATGTTCTTGGGGTCGAACATCTGCTGGGTCAACTCGGGGACGGAGACGGCGCGGAAAGAGTAGGCGCCACGGCTGGTCAGAGGAGCGAAGCCGACCATGAAGAAGTGCAGACGAGGGAAGGGAACCATGTTGACAGCCAGCTTGCGCAGGTCAGAGTTGAGCTGACCAGGGAAACGCAGACAGGTGGTAACACCGGACATGACGGCAGAAACGAGGTGGTTGAGGTCACCGTAGGAGGGGTTGGAGAGCTTGAGGGTGCGCATGCAGATGTCGTAGAGAGCCTAGACAAGTCAGTATTGAAACAAACCAGACTGTATGCGTCCGAACGCACCTCGTTGTCGATACAGAAGGTCTCGTCGGAGTGCTCAACAAGCTGGTGGACGGAGAGGGTGGCGTTGTAAGGCTCAACTACGGTGTCGGAAACCTTGGGCGAGGGAACGACGGAGAAAGTGGCCATCATGCGGTCGGGGAACTCCTCACGGATCTTGGAGATCAGGAGGGTACCCATACCGGCACCGGTACCACCACCGAGAGAGTGGGTGATCTGGAAACCCTGGAGGCAGTCACAAGCCTCAGCCTCGCGACGGACGACATCGACGACGTTGTCGACGAGCTCAGCACCCTCAGTGTAGTGACCCTTGGCCCAGTTGTTACCAGCACCAGACTGGCCGAAGACGAAGTTGTCGGGACGGAAGAGCTGACCGAAGGGGCCGGCGCGGACAGCGTCCATGGTACCGGGCTCGAGGTCGACGAGAACGGCACGGGGAACGTACTTGTTGCCGCTGGCCTCGTTGAAATAGACGTTCATACGCTCGAGCTGGAGGTCGGAGGTGCCATTGTAACTGCGTTTGTATCAGGTTTCTGTTCGTGTTGTTCTTCGTCGGATCGAGGACGGATTGTACTCACACACCGGAGCCGTCGAGGCCGTGCTCGCCGGAGATGGTCTGCCTGTGGGATGGTTAGCACGAGCTCTGACGAAGAAAGCAAGCCATTGAATGAAATTTTTGACGCACCAGAAAGCGGCACCAATTTGGTTACCCTGTCACACATCGAGTTCAGTATCATACCATCCCAATCGAATTCCATTTTTCTCAGCGACTTACACACTGGCCGGTCTGGAGGTGAACCTATAAGAGCAAAAACACATGGTCAGCATTCCTGGTCCGTGACATGTAGAACTGGTGGGGTCCCCGGTGCCCCCTAACGGGAAAGGGACCCCTCCGACGCGTCGAAAGGGAGAGGCAACGTACAATCTCACGCATTGTGAAGGAGGAGAGGGATTATGAAGGATAGAAAGGAAGATGGAAGCAAAGGGTCTGGGAGGAATTGAAAGTGGATGAGAGAAGACTGGGGAACAGCCGGGACTGGAGGGGAGGAAAGAGAGGAGGAGCGAGATCAGGAGAGAGGAAAGATTGGGTTGGGGGAAGTTGAGCGGTGAAGCGCCAGCACAGAGACACTAGCAGACGAAAGAGAAAAAGATCAACAGCAACAACAACAAAAGGGGCGCGCTCAGTCGGGTTTAGCGCGGCAGTCACGGGATCTCCAGGAACGAACCACTCTTTGCCCACGCGACTGGTTGTCTGCTCCGTTGCTCCGGATTATCCTGCCACAATGGTCTGATGTTGAAAACACTACAAAATCTGTACCGCTCCAATGTCTAAAAAGCACAGATTAGCCCGAGGCTTGTGCAATTTCCCCCCTCTTCCTCGACTTAAGGTTCAGCATGGCTGATGGAATGTGGTTGCCAACCTTGAACTTTCCCAGAATACGGAGTACTTCTTAAACCTAACTTCTGTGTAGATGGTCTTCTCATATCAGACAATTCAAAATCGCTCAAGCAGTTTTTCGCTCCATGGAGTCCTCTAAACCACCAAACCACCCCTCGATTACCGCCTCAACCGGGCTATTAATCATATACTGACTAATAATTCAAGATACAACCTTCTATCAAAAGTCACGAGTGTTACCCTATAGTCTTGAAGCTCAACCCTCCTCGACTACCCCATCAACCCAACATAAGAATCCACCAGAGTCCAAATTCCAACAGACCAACTCAACCAACCAACTCAGCCGCAGTGCTATCTCATGTCGTACGTACATAAGGCTCGATTGTCAGCTGCTCATTTGCGAAACCAATCCTATCAATAAAGCCTCCACCTGGAATGGGAAGCCGCTGGAAGTATGATGGTGCCCGGCCAACCCGCGGATGCGAGTGGCTGCGGAGCGCCCGGGCAACCGGGTTACTAACATCGTTACCGGTTTGATAGTCCTCGCCAACGCCGAGGTCGGTGCTTGGGAACTGAGGAGCTGGCATGGCGAGGGCGCAGACCAGCATGATGAGAGTAGCGATGGCGGAGGTTCTCGTTTTGACGGGGTATATGTGGAGAACAAGTGACCCTGAGAGAAATAGCAAGGAAATTGGCGAGGTTGTCCGCGAATATTTAGGAGCAGAGGTAATAGATGAAAGGATATCGCAGCGTAGGAAGGACGGAGTGCTCCGTACAGAATGATACAGAGTAGGTATAGTCATGAATGATATATAACGATTTCCCCGTGATCCGCACTAGGGCCAAGCCGCCGAGTTCGGTGGCGGGCCAGAACACCCTCCTCCTTCCCTTGTTGAATGAATTTCCGCCATAACGACGACCATTCAAGACGCCTCTCAGCCGCAGGACAATATAGAGAGAACATTCAGGCTGATGCTTGAAGGCTACAAGAGGATTTACATAAAGAGCTTTTGGTCATACTTGAAGAGTGAGGTCCGTACCCCGTTCTCCTTCAAATGGTGGCTTCGCCTGCGAGATTGAATGCAGCATATCATTACAATATTGGAAGCGATTTGAGCTACTATAGGGAGTCACAAGGTGCTGACTAGAAGAACCTACTAGTTAGTACCATCCCATGACCCTGAGCCTAGTACTCTATATCCTCAGGTGAACCAGCCCTAGGTACAACTCGTATAGCCCTCTTGGCATCGTATTTCAAATATCCCTTGAGATATTACAGATTAACTTCCGTACAGAGCCAACGTCCTCTATATACATCCCAGAGAAAGCACAACCTTTCCGAAAACGATGAAGCCGAACCAAAAGTCAGGCCCAACATGACCACCCCCGAAATATCCCTCTACACAAACCCAGACTGCCCCTGGGCCCAACGCGTCCACATCGTCCTCAAGGAGCTCAACCTCCCCTACAAGCAGGTCCTCATCGACGTCGACAAACCGCGCGAGGAATGGCATTTAGCTATTAATCCTATCCGTCGTCCTCTCTTCCTTCTTTCCGCCTCTTCCACTTTCACTAAGTAAGCCGTACACATGATTGACGCGGTTACATCAATCACACATACGGAAAGGCCAAGTGCCCACCCTCCCCTACAACGGGACGGTCCCCATCAATCCGGAATCATCGCGCAGTTCCTGGCCGATGCGCATCTCGCGAGGGAGACGGGGTCGGAGACGAGACCGACCCGAGGTCTCCTCACACCGTCAAACGCGCACCAGGGCGCAATCCAGCGCGCGAGAGTCGCGCTGCTAGTCGACGCCTGGGTGCCGAAGGTCTACGCTGTTTCTGTGGATGTTATACTAACCGGGGAGGATTATGCAACGAGAACGAAGAGCTTAGTTGGTGTCGTTGAGAGAGAGATTGAGCCGCTGCTTGTGTCTGCGTCTGCGTCTGCGTCTCCGTCTGCATTTGCGCGTGGTGTGGATAGAGATGGAGACGAGAATGGACGTGGGTCCTCGTTCTTTGGGAATTCTGAGACTCTCGCGCTGGCCGAGGTCCTGGTTGGTCCGTTCTTGCTGTGGATGTTTACCTTGGTGAAGAGTGAGTATGGGATTCTGAGTGGGGATCTTATTTCGGTTTTGCAGGAAAGAGCGCCGAGGTTCGCGAGGTGGAGTGCGATGGTTGTAGAGTATGAGAGTGTACGGTGTGTCTTTGATGAGGAGTGGGTTGGGGATAGTCTGAAGGGAAGAAGCGGGGAGAAGATGAAAGAGTAGATATGATGAAGTCTAGTCAATTCTTTTCATGAAAGGAATAATCTAGGCATATTGGGGTCTCAGGATCGGAATATCTTTTGCGGCAGACCTTCCCATTGATCACTTCTGTGGGAGTGCTCAGTGGCCTAGCCCTGTGAGAGCCCAATGCCACCATTGTCACATAGCTACAAATAAACTTCGTGGTGGCCAGGCACAGATGTGTGGTATTAAATGGAGAGACTTTAGGACAAAAGACATCCGTCAAGGCCTTAACATACATATTGTTTACTAGATTGCTGAGATGCATACTTGGTTGTTGGGATATATGGACTGCGCCAACGACTCGCCTTCACTAAGGAACCTGCTATCTACACACGTAATAGAAAAAACAAAGTTATCTATTATCCTATTAATTAATAAAAAAAAATCGAAAAGGCGCAAGTCTTGCATAATGAACCGCCTCGCGGTAAGTTGTCTACCCTAGCTCACGACTGGCGCCGCGTTTCCCTCACACAGTGACCATCGCCCCCCCCTCCAGACTATCGGAGTCAATGCTCATCTCTTCATAAGATTTCGACCTTGATCTGGGCCGGCTTACTGAATCAGAGAAGCCTGCCGTCGCCGTAGGCATCTGACTCCTGGCCCTCTGGGACTTCGGGCTCCCCTCTCTGGAACGTACGCCCCGAGGAACATCCACGTACCACATCTCATCTATTGGCCCCCTTGCAGTGTTCCACGGCGCCCGGTCGAGAGATAGATAGAGGCCCTCGAGGATTGTGATCTTTGTTAAAGGGGGTGGGGGTATGGTGATGTCGTTTGGCACGGGGTCTTTTGGGGGCGTGGTTGAAGGAGGGGGCGTAGATTTTTGGAAGAAGAAGAGGTTTTGCGCAGGGGTAGGACGAGGTTGTAGAAGGCTTCTGCGTCGAAAATGAATGGCGGGCCGCGGCGGCGGATTGCGGTTGCGGGGTCTGGCATCCCGGCTAGTTGGGCGCGGGTGAGGTGGGAGCCGTCCATGGGGACGCAGAGGGCCAAGTTAATACTGGTAGTGGTAGTGCTGGGGTTGGTGTTGGCGTCCTCGTGCTCGTTTTCGTTCTGCAGCTGGTTTACGCGTGCTGCTATTGCGGCTGCAAGAGGGCTTTTTCCTGAGCCTGGGATGCCAGATAGACCAACTAATACTCGCTCATTTGGAGCTTTGTGTTTTGCGAGTACTATAGATGGTACTGTGACAGGGATGGTTCATTTTGCGCCATGGGGTGGGTTTGTTGGCTACCTTGGAGTTTCCGCGCCAGGCGGTCGACATAATCGAACTGTCTAGAGTGAGAGACTGTCATTGTGATGAAAGAGCAAGGCCCGGGATCAATGAGAAAACAAGATTTGGACAAAATACGCATCCTTTGCTATACGTATGACCAACCCAAAGCTAGCCAGTGGGTCCAAAGTCCATCCATCAAGATCACACCTCATCTCCAACTGGGGATGTGGAGTAAACCCTAACTATGGAGTACTTAAACCCAGACCCGGCCCGTCGGCAAAGACACGCCACGACAACTCCCTAACTTCCCAGGCTCTGCTCATCTGCACCTGCATCTGCACCATGCCCTCTGATCCGGACAAGAAACTGGCATATGTTCCACGCTATTCTCTCCCCTTGCTCCAAACTCGAGAGGCCCGTCTTACGCCGCTCCACGCAGGTGCCTAGTCTGCCGCCAGCGCAAAGTCGCCTGCGATTGGCGACGTCCCCGGTGCGGGTTATGCGAGAAAATGAGAATTGACTGCGAATGGTCCAGGGGCACTTCGCCGATTCCTCTCCAGTCAGGGCACCCAGATCATCGTTCGGCTGTCCGGTGTCAACGCCACGTCGTACTATCTCCTAACCGTCCTCACTAGCTCCGTCGGGCTCGGCGAGAAGCTCTCTCGTCTCCTCACGGCCTGCAACTCCGTGCATTACATCTCCTTCTCCTACCTGGACATGATGCTGATTGATAAATGGGGCCGGCGGGGTGCAATGCTCATCGGCTCGTCTGAAAACTTCGTCTGCTACCTCCTCATTTTGCTCCTCATCCGGTTCAATCAGCTCGCAGAAATCGACCAGCAGTCATAAAAGTATGGTGCGGTGTCTGTCGCGATGATCTTCCTCTTCTACGCCTTTTTCGCGTAGGCTGGCAAGGGACAGCTTGGCTGTACAATACCGAGATCAACTCTTTGCATATGCGGATGATGAGGTCGGCAGCAAGTGTTGCCGTACAATGTGGGGATCAACTATATGGCGGTTTAGGTTATCCCAATCGGTACCCAAAATTTGCAGCGGCGGTTCTACCTGATCTGGGTGTTCTTCAATGCGTTCGCGATTCCGATAATCTACCTCCTTTACCCGGAGACTGCGAACAGGAGGCTAGAGGATATTGACCTTGTCTTTTTGAAGAAGGACTGCGTGTCGGGGTCCTTCTGGATAAAGAGGCAAAGCAGCCACAAAGACCTGCGCGGTTCATTATCATGGAGGAGCAGGAGGTTGAGCATGAACGCGGCGGCTAAGAGTGGGTTAGGCGCTGAGGTTGAACAGATTGAGTGATTGTGGAAGTATCACTGTATTTGTAAGCGTGGGCTTCGTACCTTCAAGAGGGACAAGAGCAACGAGGCTGAGATCTGGAAGAAAATGAGGTTCTGAGCGCTTCGACATGGACGGTATGCTCCAATAAGGAAGGCGCGATTCGGCCGGGCTCAGCCCGTCGGAAAGATATCCGACACGTTCAGGTTCCAATGGCACCTTACTCAAAATTACCACTTCAATCTAGCTTTTAGGTGCCAGCAGGGCCCCTGCAAAGATAGGTTAGGACTAGCTAGTTTACCTGAAATCTGGAAGTAATTCTGCGAAAGCATCAAATGCGTACAGCTTATTGAGGTAAATGAAATAAGTACAGTGTAGATAAGGTCTGCCTTTGCATAAGCTTGATATTCGTAGGAAGGCGTTATATCCAGTGGCGGTAGACGAGATTTATTTACATTTCCCAGCTTAACGGGGGTAAACAATGAACAATGTAGGTGGAAACAAACAAGAGCAACGGAAGGGTATCTGTTCGACGAACGACGAATCAAGTTCCAGCCAGTCAGGCACAAATGGTTGCGTTCAGGCAAGATTATAGTAGATTAAGGAAGTAGAAAAGAGATGTAGAATAGGTAAAGGAATGTGCCAATATGTACAGTTCGGAGACTCGAAGGGCCATATCATCGCTAGACCGGTGGGGGTAAGCTCAGTCCTTGCTCGTCTTGTCGGATTTCCCAACGCATTAGGTAAGGGTGTTCATAACGGCAGTGGCTTTGGCTCATCACGCCTTGATCTCCGGGTGGGTGTCAACAGTGGCGGGAGGAGTAGCGCTGCGCTTCGACGCGCCGTCGATAGGCTCGGTGCTTCCGTTAATGACGTCGCGGGTGAGTTCGACGTAGTCATACTATTCGAAGGATTAGCGGATATGCTCTGGCGGTAGAAGAGAAAAGTGAAAGATGTACAGCAAACTCGCCAATCTCGGTATCATCAATACCGAGAATCTCGTCCTCTTCCGGAACGCGCAGGCTAAGACCGGGAATCATGTTGATGATGAAGAGGATAATGCAGCTACCGAAGAAAGAATAGGCCATGCCGGAGACGGAATCCGCAAGCTGATAGCCGAGCTGGATGTAGTTCTGGTTGATCCAGCCGCCGTCAATCTCCGTGGAGCCGTCGAGGTGGGCGATGTAGTTACTGCAATGTCATGTTAGCTTGAATGGGGAGTGAGTTGTCCGTTTCTGGGGACTTACGCTGCGAAGAGACCGGTCAGAAGGTTACCGACAACACCACCGATGCCGTGCACAGCGAAGATATCAAGAGCATCGTCGACCTTGATGAGGTACTTGAGCTTGGTCGCGTAGTTGCAAGAAGCGGCACCGACAACACCGAAGATAAACGCAGCCCATGGGGTAACGAAACCAGAACCAGGAGTGATGGCGACGAGGCCAGAAATGACACCGGAGCAGAAGCCGACAGTCGACCACTTCCTCTCAAGACGGTAGTCGAGCAAGCACCAGGTCACGCCTCCGACGGAAGCAGACAGGTTGGTCACCACAGCAGCCATCACGGCACGCAGGTTAGCGCTGAGAGCAGAGCCAGCGTTGAAGCCAAACCAGCCAACCCAGAGGAAAACAGTGCCGATAACAACGTGAGTGACATTGTGAGGGCGATAGTTGAGCTCGTGAGTTCCGTGTCCGCGGCGCTTTCCAAGCATCAAAGAGTAAGCCAAAGCCGTCGTGCCCGAGACAATGTGGACTGGCGTTCCACCAGCAAAGTCCAAGCCCCCCATGTTGAAAACCCAGCCGGAAGCGTTCCAGGTCCAGCAGGCGACAGGGTCGTAGATGATAGTACTCCAGATAAAGACAAAGATCATGCAGGGGAGCATGCGACCACGTTCCGCAACTGCGCCGACGGCAAGTGCAACACTGTTAAGCAGTTAGGTCTGGCGGTCTTGACAAGGTCTCGAAGCCACTCACGTAATAGCAGCGAACATGCCCTGGAAGACAGCAAACAGAAGGTCAGGGACCTTGGTCGAGCCCACCGAGGGAGCAGCCAGGACACCCTTGAACCCAAAGTTATCCAAGTTACCAATGTATTTTCCGGCACCGTGGGAGAAGGCCAGCGAGTATCCCCAGAAGAACCATTGGAACGAGGCCACGCCGATGGACATGATAGAGAGCCATATTAGGGAGAGGGCGGACTTTCGACGAGCAAGACCGGAGTAGAAAAATCTACCAAGGAAAAAAGTAGTTAGTCACTATAGCTTACGAGGTTGGAAGCTGATTTCTTACCCTACACCGGGAATCATAAGAAGGACGAGCGCAGTTGAGGTAATGACCCATGCGATATCACCGGACTAGGAACATGGTTAAGATGACTCCAGACTCGCGATACTTATAGCAACTCACGCTGTAGTAAATGTTGAGATCCTCAGTGAGGGAATCCCCACCGTTGGTGTTGGTCCCATTGTATTCAACGGGATAGGTCGACATCGTGAAACGGGCACCGTCGAGAAGGAAAGAAAAGAAGGTATCACAATTACGGATCCTACTGGTATCGGGCGGCCCCGTGGTGTTTGGAAGAGGGTTGCCGAGTAGCAGGAGCAGATAGTAGGGTTAATATAGATTAGGGAAGCGCAAGAGCCCCAGGTAAGCCCAGATATCAGATTCGACGGTCTTCAAAGAGAAAGGAGAAGAAAAAGAAATGCAGGAGCATATGCATGAAGGGGGAAAACGGAGATGATAAATAACAATAGTCGGACTCATAGTCTGATGGCCAGAAAGTGGTCCTGATATCAGTCACATTATCAGCACCGCCATGACTGGACTTCTCCGTCTCCCTGCAGATAGACAGGCCCGCCAGTCGCCTCTAGAATGAGTCGAACCCAGCGAACTGCTCCACCCATGGCTTCTTCCTGCGGGATGGCTTCGTATATGAGCCAAGCCTACCGGGGGGTAGGTCTTTGACGAGGCATTGCCATGATTGCCTCAATTTCCGGCTTCAGAGCTCGGATCTATGAGCGTCATGCGATCCAGGAATCCGGAAACTGGTCTAACGAGAGGTAAATCAGCTATCATGGAGGATTTCTGCATCTGGAGGTGGTCGAAGACGAGCCATGGTCAAGAGTGTAGAGCCGATGATTGGGGGGAGGGGGGCTACTAACACAGAGCAGAGCGTTGGTACCGTCGGCTAAGAACGGACGATAAGGTGGACAATGAGGGAGAGATGATGCACATGATAAACGTGAGATTGCTGTTTCATTGACAGATCGGCGAAAATAATGAGAATCAACTGCAAATCCGAGGGGGTGTCAGAGCGCGATTGGGGAGGGAATGGGCGATACAGCGGCTATCACCAGAACAGAACCTCAGCTGTGCCTGCACTAAACCGAGGATGGTCTAATCCACGGCTGCTAATCCTATTTAAGACTGACAGGCAGCGCTGATTGGGCAATCGTTAAACACCCGCGACTGGCTGGAGATAGCACTGATAACATGGATCCCTTGGGAGCTGGAACATTTACATTGTCTCTCCCATTGACCTGGTGCTCGGAGATTTCAGTGATGCTCGCTATTGATGTGAAACGTAGTTTGGCAGGTAGGTCATTCAGAAAATTGATCTGTCATCCTCCAGAGCCAGAAAAGTGCTGAGCTGGCTGCCGTTTTCGCACTGTCCAGTATCTGGCTACGTTCCCAGTCTACTCCAACACCTAGCCTCCAATTCATTCATTTGACACTCTCGTGCGGATGGAAAAGGACGTTCTCGGCGCTGAGTACCTACATGGAGACATTTCCCTCGGACTGTCTGACAGCATGCCGTAGTTGAGTAGCAGTGAACCCCCGGCTGGACTCGAAAAACTCCATCTCCGTTATCTATAGAATTCCAGCCAATCAGCGCTTGTCAACGCTGCTTATCACCCACAACTCGTTATTGGGCCTTCAAGCTCTAGAGTCTTCTGATAGACAAGATCTTGGCCGCCAATGCCAAGAGCACATCTTCTCTGCTGTTGGTTCCCACTGGGACACACCTGCCTTAAACCTTCGAAATTATGATGAATATGTTGATCTTTCTTGGGAACACGCCGATGGTCTTGGGACAGTTCAAATGCTCAATCGACGGCAAACATACACGATTCAGCGACCCGGTTGACCCCGAAGCCCGACGCCACGTTCCGGCAGAGACCAATATGCGGGCCGAACTTCTTCCGAGAGGCGTCGCGATATCCATAGATCGGGTAGGGCTGCGGTCTGCCGGGCGAAGCTACCTACGATCTCCACACCGATCAAGATTCGGGATGCACGAACTCCAGTTCCCAGGATCGGATCGATTTGGAATCAGTATGGCTTGGAGATAGTTATTTGATAGCGAAATGGGTCATCGTGATTGTTTATCGTGCAGCCATTGCCGAGCCTTTCTGCACGTCTTTTCTGGGCTTCCTGGGCAGTGGGTGTTCGTCCTTTGGGACTTGGAACCTTTGGAAGTTGGAGTAGAGATAAATACTAAAATTTCCATTGGCTAGGGTGTTAGCTTTTGAAAGACCACAAAGTATAACTAGTTCGTTGATCCTTGACCTGCCTCGGCTACTCGTTTACAGTGAAGACCACCCACCCCCCCTCGTAAGTTCTGATCAGAGAACTACTCCATGCTTTCCTTTTAGCAACTCCACTACGCTGAGACGAGAGTCGCAGAGGCAAAGATTTCTGGGTCCTTCATTGGGCTCAGGGGGACGGGGCCGAGGGTATTAAGAGCTTTTCTGATAACGGAATGTTCCACAGTCCAGGTCGTTGCGGCGCTGGAATAGGGCTACCTATCGACTTGGTGATGTTACCGCGTCAATGAATAGACAGACGCGCGGGAATATAGCAATCAGTGAGAAAACCTGCACTTAAAGTCCTTACTTGAATAATCTTATTCGAATGACACTTCATATTCCCAGCTTCCTGTTCACCTGGATAAGCAGCCTCGCCCATCCACCCAGCCCTAACCGAGAAAATTTCAGGGAACCCATTGAATGGAGAAGTCTTCCGCGAATCGCTGAACGCGAGGTGCCCATCCACTCAAGACTTCGATGCTCTTGGAGGTGATGGATTGTGGAGGATGGTAACTTGTAAGTATCTTCATGGATGTACAGCGTAGGGCCACGCGGAAATGGGTGGGCAAATGTATCTCTGTGCTGGTTTCGTTTTTCCAAAAGTAGTCTATGTTTGAATCGTAGAATACAAGATATTGATTTAGGCGCTTATGATGTAGTAGTCGCCCGATCCTATGAAGAGTCAGAAGCAGACCGTCCTGGGGGGTCTCCTATGCTGTGCCGAACAACCAACAAAACCCTAATGTCAGGCAAGCCTTGGGTGCTTTCAACAAAGAGTCAGAAGGGATTCATTGCTATGTTGCGTCTCATCGGCTCGTGTCTCTTGTTGTCTTCTTATAATCAAATGTGTCATTTTGAAAGAAGAACCTATCTACTAAAGCTGAAAACTCGTTAATTGCGTAGACTCGGTTGTGCCCCTGCCCTAACCAAGCTCGGTATATATTTCTGCAGAGAAGGCACAACAATTGAGGGCAACCTCTTGATCTGCATCCGTAGGATGGGAATTGCTGCTGCCTGCACCGTTATCCTTCAGAATTTTAGACAGGAGAACATTATTGCCACCTGCAACCTGCATGAGGACCAGATGCAAGTTTATTGATGGTGTTTGGTCGGCCAAAGCTGATTGGTGGTTTGTGGGACCGAGGCCGGATCCATGAATCACAGAAACATCAGCAGGCATTGTTTCCGCCCACTATTGTAATCAGAGTATGGGATTGATTCTGACTGCCTAGACTCCAGCCGCCTGGTCGACACGTTCATTATCAATGAATTCTTTTCTAGAGCGCTTGTTAACGCAGTGACAGTTAAAGTTGCCACTTGCCACGCGTATACGGAAGTGCACCGCCACAGCCCATCTGGCATCTTGGCACAACCGCACAGCCACTGCAGTCCAACGCCTGAAGCTCCGACTTTCTCCCCCAGTTCCCCCCGATCAATCCACCACCATTCGCCATGGACCCCCAGCCGGTGCACGACTATCAGCTCCTGGAGCGTCCCGACCTAGGGCGAGTGGATTCCGACGGCTCCAACGAGTCGGACGAGCTCCTGCAGCCTGCCTACGTCGTTCGGCCGGGCCCTGTCATTCCCGAACTGCCCGAAAACTACGACCACCATCAGGTCCCCTCGCCCAACGTCATATCCTCTTCACCTCCCCAAGGCCATTCTGCTTTTAGCTCCTGGGCATCCGTGACTCCTACGCGTCCCCGCGGTGCCAGCGTTGGCACACCGGCTCTCGAGAAAATGTCTTCCCCGGCTATTGAAACGCCGAGCGTTGAGCGCGAGCCTCGACTGCAATGTCCTTCTGTGCCGGCTCGGACGCCCTCTAGCACATATGCTCCGCAACGACGGCCACCTCCGTTTATCAGCTTCCAAGACGACCGTCAACGATCATCGTCGTCAAAACGAACGCCCCGCCGAAATCCGGAAGCCCAGTATCGAGCACAGGAGAAGGCTTATGTCCAACGCATACGGGAGGATCCACAGGGATGGTATAGCCGATTTGAGGACCAAGGGATGGGTATGAATGGCAACGGGTCCGATATCGAGGATCCTTCGCCCTCCTCCGAGGTGCCCTTTGAAGACGATGCCTACGACCCCGACATTCAGCTGTTCATTGCCGATGATAACCAGCCCACAATGGAGGAGCTCAAGAACCCGAAGAACCAAGAAAGGCTGGAATGGCACTCTATGTTGGCTTCCGTCTTGAAAGGTGATGTCGTCAAGCAGGAAAAGCAACGGTTACTTGGCTCTGCAGAGTCGAACAGATCAGCAGCACAGAACCACGCGATATGGCTTGGAGTACGAGCCAGGACGTGTGGGCGGAGCGTCGCTCTGCAGCGTAAACTCATCGAGGAAGCAAGGAGTGGTCTTGGGCCGATCATCGAGGAAATCATTAAGTTTGAGATCAAGGGTGAAACCGAAATCGGGAAATCGCCGATCAGGCAGGTGGAGGACATCGTCGAGCAAATTGGAAAGTGCGAGGCGCTTTACTCTACGCAT
This sequence comes from Aspergillus undulatus, assembly GCF_047715775.1. NCBI lineage: Eukaryota > Fungi > Ascomycota > Eurotiomycetes > Eurotiales > Aspergillaceae > Aspergillus > Aspergillus undulatus. The sequence goes on from NW_027396653.1 coordinate 202,188, forward strand.
AAGGAGTTGGAAACTGCACATCCTCGCGTCACTTCAGAGGAATTCTGCTCTAGTCGCGATGCCGTATACGCCTGGCACAACACTACCATTTTGATCAACACAGAACTTGCTATCTTGCAAAAATGGGTGGGCAATGCAGAACTTGACTTCAGAAAGGCCGGGAGAAGGCCGGCGAACAGTGACCTCTCCGACGAATCATCCTTCCTCGACCGTGTCATGAAGGAAGATGGCCTCAAGACGCTCCAAGGCGAACACAACATGTTGAACAGCATAGAAGCCGTAATCCAGAAAGCGAAGAACACTCTGATCGAGAACGCAAGTTCCTTTGCCAGCCGGCATTTACCGCCATATATCGAAGAACTCCTCATCTTGATCAATTTTCCGTCACGTTTGATTCAGGAAATTATTCGTGTTCGGCTCTCCTACGGCAAGAATATGAAGGATCCGGCACAGCAGTCTCCGATTTTGGTTGATCAGATGATTACCCAGTTCCAGATTCTCATGAGAGCCGCGGTTGACATCAAGCAGCGGTATCTTGATATCGCTCGACCTGAACCGGGCTGGGATCTTCCTCCTTGTATCGACGAAAATTTCGATACCGTCGTCCTCGACGCTCTGCGATACTATTTCCGGCTTTTGAACTGGAAACTACAAGCGAACAAGAACACATTCAAAGAGGCGGAAATTCTGGAACAGGAATGGGATTTCTGTAATGAGATTGGTCGTCAGCTTCAGAGCGGTGATATCGAAGTGGCTGAACAGTTTAGGTATGGTCTCCTTCCGGCATATTTTTGGTTTAAAGCTAACTTGACATAGTGTATTGACTGCAAGGGCCATCCACCGCTTGCTCATTCACTTTGAGCGTGAGCTCCACGTCCGTGAAGATGAGGATCCGTCTGAGCTGGATAAACGGTTCAAAGGTGTTCTGGACTCCACCAGGATTCGTCAACGGAAACTCTACCGATTCTCGCGGTTTCTGCGCCAATTGTTCGAAAATGCTTCGGAATACAACCTCCCTGCCGATATCTCATATGACTTCTTCGAAGCTTTGTTTGTGTCGGATCACTTTTTGCTCAAGTCCAGTGCAAACGTGGGCCAGAAAGGTGTTTACCTGTTTGCACACCGTGCCTTGTGGGACCGTCCAAACGAAATCCCGGCCATCCTAGGTACATCATTTCGCGAAGAAGAAATAAGCAAAGACGCCGCCCATGTGCCGTACGTATTGGCTGTCCGACCGGAAAAGCCATTATCTTGGGCTGGCAAAGAGATGCAGGTTGATATCGTGGAACAACCGACCGATTTGCGGCTCGGAAAACTTCGCCTTATCGTTGAAGGGTCACAACAGCGCCTGTCTAATGCGAGAGCCGAGTTGGCTCAGCTGACCGGCATCGAACTAGATATGGCCATCGAACAGCGCGCGAACCTTGGTCGTGTCAATGCAGAGCTCAACAGGATCAAGAAGATCTCGTTCAAGCTGTCTATGACTATCATGGACAGTGTCGCGATCCTCAGAAACCAGCTTAAGGAGAAAGGCGTTGACAATCACGAGCTCATTCAGGCATGCTATGCGTTCGCCACAGAGTTCGGCAAGCGATCATCAAACGTCGACCCTAATCGACGCGCAATGAACAGTGCAAGGCTGGCTGAGTTATCGCTTGACTGGGTTTCATTCGTCTGTGACGATTGTGATGCTGCGGATCGAAAGACCTTCAAATGGGCCGTGGCAGCCCTTGAGTTTGCCATGGCCATAACATCTAGCAGACATCTTCTCTCAATGGACGACGCACACTTTGCACGGCTGCGGCAGAAAGTGGCAGGGTGTATGTCGCTTCTCATCTCGCACTTTGACATTATGGGCGCACGATCGTCGCGTGCAGCCCAGGCCGAAAAGCAGCGCTCCGATGAACGCGCAACCGCTTGGAAGGTTGGGGCTGGCCGGATTCTGACTGACAATGAAGCGATAAAGCTTGTTCGTGAGCAGCGCCTCGTTAGCCTGAATAGCATCGAAGGAAGCAGAGTTGAAACCGATGCCAAACGCCAGGCTCTCGGAAGGGTTCTTGAGGGGTCAAACGAAGCCGATAGGTCTCTTGCGGTTCTGTCCTCGTCCGCAACCAACGTAACCCTTCGTTGGCAACAGGGTCAATACATTGGAGGTGGTACCTTTGGTTCTGTTTACGCTGCGATCAACCTGGACAGCAACTACCTTATGGCAGTCAAGGAGATTCGCTTACAAGACCCGCAGCTCATCCCCAAAATTTCGCAGCAGATCCGCGACGAGATGGGTGTCTTGGAAGTTCTGGACCACCCCAATATCGTCTCATACCACGGTATTGAAGTTCACCGCGACAAGGTATACATATTCATGGAATACTGTTCCGGCGGCTCCCTCGCTAGTCTCCTCGAGCACGGTCGCGTCGAAGACGAAACCGTCATCATGGTCTATGCTCTCCAACTCCTCGAGGGCCTCGCATACCTCCACTCATCCGGCATCGTCCACCGCGACATCAAGCCCGAAAACATCCTCCTCGACCACAACGGCATCATCAAATACGTCGACTTCGGCGCTGCCAAGATCATCGCCCGCCACGGCAAAACCCTTATCCCCATGGACGCTCTCGGCGGCGTAGGACTAGGCTACAAGGACGCCATCAACGCCAAAGAAGCCCAGGCCGCAAACAACCGCGGCAAGAACCAGAAAACCATGACCGGCACCCCGATGTACATGTCCCCCGAAGTCATCCGCGGCGACACAACGAAGCTCGTCCACCGCCAGAGCGCCGTCGACATCTGGTCTCTTGGCTGCGTCATCCTCGAAATGGCAACTGGTCGCCGGCCCTGGTCCAGTCTCGACAACGAGTGGGCGATCATGTATAATATCGCCCAGGGGAACCAGCCGGCTCTACCGAATACCGACCAGCTCAGTGATCTAGGCATTGATTTCCTTCGCCGATGCTTCGAGTGCGATCCATTGAAACGACCGACTGCAGCGGAACTCCTTCAGCATGAGTGGATTGTTTCCATCAGGCAGCAAGTTGTCATTGAGACGCCGACGCCGAGTAGCGAGCATAGCGGGAGTATCAGCAGTTCGAACTCGGGGAGTCGTCATGGTTCGGCTTATATGTAGACAGTCCGACTATGGTTCCTGGTGACTATGGTTCCTGTGTCTGCTGCTAATACTCGCCATTGCTACGACGCCACGATCCGATTGATTTCTTCCATGACTTGAACTGTCCCGTCCAGCTATCACCTAGCTACCTACCTTTCTCATATACCTCCACTTCATCATTATCTTACGCTCGTCCTTTATACATCTACATTCCATGACCCTTGCATTGCCACCCATCAGCGTTACCCGGCATTTCTCACCCCGCATATGATACCCCCCTCTCTAGATTCATCACCGTCATCATCGTCTTCGTCTTCAGCTTCAACTTCCGATTCCTTTTCCTTTTGATCTCGCTTGGATTCCAACGCGCAAGGCAGCAAACACCGTCTTGCTTTTACCTGCTTCAGTTCATATGTATTCTTATTCTTCAATTCTCAAATCTCAATTCCCTTCATTTCATTTCTTTTTCTCATCTTGCCGTCTCGGCTTTCTTGGATCCTGTCATTTATTACAATCACAACCACAGACCACATTTAAATATGGCTATGCACATTTGCGGGCTTGTATAGTGTATACACGACGCATTCACCAAGATAAAAGAACTCAATTCAATATCTGATTAAATCAAATACAACTAGGTAACTAATCTAATGGACTATACTACTGTAATTTAATCTTTCGAAGTCCGCCGGTTGTCGATATTCGAAATTATCTATTTCATAGAGTGGAGTGAAGTCGTTGCTGAACCATATCCGATATGCAGGCCGAATTCTAGTTATCATTCGTCATATTGAGGGTGGCTGTGGCGATTTCATTCTTAGAATGAATTGTCGAACCCGGGAAGTCCCAGTAAGGTTGAAGCTTAGTTTACTCTGAATCGGAAGTCTAAACTTGAAAGCATAGATAAGGTCTGGAAATCAGGGAATAGGGTTGTGCGTTTGTGCATTGCGAAGCCCAGTGCGGACACGGACAGGCGCGCAGATGATTGACTCGAATTTTATAGACGATGGGGCGGACCGGACAATGTAAACTAGACTGAACTGGACTGAACTGAACGTAGCGTGAGGTAGGGGTAGAAGTGACAAGGGGTATGAAGTATGTAAAAGCTCAACTTCTTCGACTTCAACTTCGTGTCCGGAAAGCCTGTAACCGGGCTGGGCGAATGGATTGATTGAAACACCTCGGCTGATAGAAATGATGGAAGCAGATGAGACATGCATGTATGGGCATGGACGGAATCGGAGGAAGACGAAGCAAAGAACGAGAAACAACCTAAACAATTGAATGCGCTCATGAAATAAATATCCCATGCAATTGGGGATATGACAGAGTAGAGAGAGTAACCGGAGACCGTTGGAAATATGGATAAGAATAAGAAGAGACGTAAGCAGAAAGACCGGGGCAACCAATGAAACGCCAATTGAAAAGAGATCATCATGAAACATAAATGGTCGACGAAGTGGACGACTGGGTGAAATTATAGCGAAATAGAACCGTTCTTCTGCGACTGTCGGGGCTGGGAAGGAGAGATCGGTAGATGTCGAGGCGAGGAGTATGGAATACAACGACAGTACGAAGACGATACCAATAACCTTTGGTCTCCGCTATATTCAAGCACAGGATTGACCAAAAGCGAAGCATTAGCGGAATTCCATGGCCGGTGTGCAGCCGTGGTTCTCGACGTGTCTGAGATCCAACTGTTGGTACCTTTAAAAGAGTCAGCATCCGAATGAACGATTGGTGCAGTCTACTACTCGCCTTTCACTCTTTGCATGGAAATAAATGCCAGCAACAGTGCCCTCGACTTGGTTGAAGCAAATGTAATAGAAGCCTTCGAAACTAGCGCCAGAGATTGTCCGCACGCGATGGTCCGGGACAAGAAAATGTTCCTTCCAACGCATGAAGATATGGTCACGTTCGGCAAAATCCCAATACGTAAAGTCGGGCCTCTTTGCTTGTTTTGCTAACGGCCGCCATGCCGGAAACCTGGCCCAATGTTGCATGTCGGTCTTGTCTGATGCACCCCACGATTCATTCCTGGTCTTGAAGGTATGCTTGTTCCCGATGATTTCTCCTTCGAAGAAGGTAGTCAGGGTAGGATGGTCTTCGGTCAGGCCTACATTGATGAGAAGTCAGTCGCCATTCTAGGGGAGGAACAAAAATCCTTGGACTGACCTTGGATGCGAAGATAGCCACAGAGGTAGGATTCCGCCATGTCCACGTGCTTGATTTCCACATCGACATTGTAAACCTGTCGGTCTGATTGCTGAGTGCCAGTGAATTTACTTCCCGGTCGCAGGAAGGATGAAGTATAAGTAGGTAGAAGCTGATAAGGTTAGTTGGATCGACGAGCAGTCGCTGCTAAAGGCTTCACCGCAACATACACGTATATTCGAAAATTCGTAACTCAATAGCGAAGCGTTCGAAGGCGAGGAGGGAGCCGCTGGAGGGGAGTTGGCAGTGTGCCTGGCTGGACTCAACCTGCCCATGGCAGGTTCATCGTCCGACCTAGAAATATTGCTTGGGGAAGCACTAGTTTCCATCTCCACCTTCAACGGTTCCGAATCCGCACGGACGATTTCGTCGTCCGTCCGCATCAGCACGGGCTGAGGCGAGGCCACACCCGAGGAAAGAGCATTGTCGGGAGTCGAACTTTCGGTCACGGCGTTGGATTCCAGCTCCTCTCGCCAGGACGGCAGGCGCTCCGGTTCCGGAGGACAGGTCGTGCGAGCGGAGAGATCTTGGATAACCGGGGTGGCATTCAAGCGAGGCGTGCTGTCACTCGGAGTCGGCATTGAGACGAATTAACGAAGGACTGACATCGGATCGAATTCGATGCAAGTCGGTGGCGAAGGCAGGCAAGCGTGAGCGCCAGACAATGCATACAAGGACCACAAAGACGAAGTGAAACGGTGAGGTTGCAGGATAAAGGAGAGTGAGGGGTTTTCTGATCGACGAGAAGAAGAGATTGAGAAGAGGGTTAGCCGCAGTAGACGCAGAGTGCAGAGGCAAAGAGGCAAGGGCAGAGATGATGGAGTGACAGAGCAGTGAGCGCAGGCCTCCCTCAGGCTCTGCCCGAAAGGGATAGGCGGGCGGATCATTGGCCGCGGTGGCTGTTGGTCTGCTTTGGCTGGGTCATGCGAGCTGCGGGGGCGGCACTTCAGGCAGCAAGGCATCTAGCGCATATCCACTACATTATTACATCAAGTGGCTCGGTTCAACTATACGGAGTCTTGCTATACTCCGGTCAAATCATGGATCAGATTCATTATTAAGCTTATTCCTGTAATATCAATTTATAGCTAGAATACAATAGCGGCCTCTTTAGATCGGTTTGATCTGTATTGTTACGTTGTTAGACAAGACATCACCTTCAACCACGAAGAGCATGCATACCTTAAAGTGGAGCGATATCAGGGAGAATATCAGCGCCTTCAAATCCTGTACAAGGTAGTAGAACACACGAAGACCCTCGGGGTCTGCTGATTCCGTCACATCTACAAGCGAGCCGATTTTCGCGGTCTGCACTGGTCAGCCTCGATGTTGATAGTCCTGTTTCCGAATAACGCACCTCGAACGAGATATGTTCATTCCCTAGTCGAATTTCCAGCTCCTGTCGCCCGTCCTTGTTCTTCTGCGGCCACTTCGAATCGTCCTCCCTAGCTTTGCGTTAGACACAAACACGATTCCAGGAAAGGAAAATAGGCGTCCGTACTTCAGGATCTCGCTGTTCTTGATGATGCGCTTGACTTCTTGAATCATCGCCGAGCTCACACACACTATACCGGCCACCAATTAGCAACTATCGACTGCCTTGCTTTATTCGTTCAACACTCACTCTCTTTACGGATGAGGGAGTCATTGCGGTAATTGGAGTTGTTCGCGTAGCGTACGGCAGCACTGCGACCATCGCCGAGAGTGCGGAAATCGAATTCTGCGATAATTAGAACGCGTAATGGCAGACAGTCGAGGCCAGACCTACCTAGAAACTCATGTCCAAACCGCCCAGAGTGACCTGAGCTGCGGAACCGTCAGCAGCGGAGGAACCTGGGCTCACATAACCAGCCTTACTAGTAGCGGAGGTAGAATTGCTCGTTTTGACTAGACATGTTCACAATGTCGTCACCAGCGCAATGTGTGGTTTGATGCCTCGAGGGGAGCTTGCGGCGAGAATTGACATCCCGCCTTTGTCGGGCGGTGGCCGGGGCGGAGCTTAGTCATCCACACACTCCGGACAGCTTGCGGGCCCGCGCAAATGGCCAGGTTGAACTTCATTATTGGTGACGCCTCCAGACTGTTAACATACGGGCTGATGAATGCTAGGTAGGCGTGGGGAGTGAATTGTTTGATATTACCGCTCTACATCCGCCGCTTTTTCCGGGGAGTGCCTTTCTGGTACGTTGTCACCCCTCGTCTTCTCAGTCCTCTCCCTGAAGACCCCCGAAACAACACTTGGTTCTCCGTACTGACTGGCCGCCTCCAGCTACCCTCCTTCTTGCTCCCTTCGCCACGGCCGTTCGTTAATTCAGATACATCATGGCGTCATTTCTGGAAAATGCATACAGCTTGGTCCACCTGGACAATGCTGCTGACCAGCCTTCTCAACAAGAGCTCAAGTTGCAGTTGGAGAAGGGTACCGATGAGACCAAGCTGGACACAATGAGGAGGATCATCACGATCATGCTCAATGGTGACCCCATGCCTCAGTTGTTGATGCACATCATTCGTTTTGTCATGCCATCCAGAAGCAAGCCTCTCAAGAAACTGCTATACTTCTACTACGAGATCTGCCCGAAGCACGACTCAAATGGCAAGCTTAAGCAGGAGATGATTCTGGTTTGGTAAGAGCCAATATATGCCTCTGATACTCCATCCGCATTTAACTAATCGGATATTTCTCTGGCAGCAATGGCATTCGTAACGATCTCCAGCATCCTAACGAATACGTCCGCGGCAACACCCTGCGATTCCTCTGCAAGCTCCGAGAACCAGAACTCATCGAACCTCTCCTTTCATCGGCACGCTCATGCCTCGATCACCGACATGCATACGTGAGAAAGAGCGCCGTATGGGCTATTGCGTCTATCTTCCAACACTCAGAGTCTCTCATCCCAGATGCGCCAGAGCTTATCCAAACATTCCTCGAGACTGAATCCGACGGCACTTGCAAGCGCAACGCATTCGCCGCTCTAATGTCCATCAGCCATCAGAAGTCCCTAGAATACCTGGCTTCTACTTTTGACAGCATTCCCAATACCGACGAGCTGCTTCAACTCGCGGAGCTCGAATTCATCAGGAAGGATGCGGTGCAGAACTCCCAGAACAAGGTAAGCCGCTTGAAGTAGGTTATCCGAAACATAGTTGACGGGAGTAGGCGAGGTATTTGCGATTAATCTTCGATCTCCTTGATGCCTCGACGAGTACCGTGGTATACGAAGCTGCCACATCCCTTACCGCACTCACCAGCAATCCGGTCGCCGTCAAAGCCGCAGCAGGGAAGTTGATTGAGTTGAGTATCAAGGAGGCGGACAACAACGTCAAACTCATTGTGTTAGATCGAGTAGACCAGCTACGAATCCGAAATGAGGGTGTCCTTGACGACCTCACAATGGAGGTCCTCCGCGTTCTTTCCAGCCCGGATATTGACGTGCGACGGAAGGCTCTCGGCATCGCTCTGGAGATGGTTTCGAGCAAGAATGTGGAGGAGATTGTGATGCTTCTGAAGAAAGAGCTTGCCAAGACAGTGGACGAACAATATGAGAAGGTTGGTTTACAGGTTCCTGTGTGGTTTTCCAAATCTAATACCCTACAGAACAGCGAATACCGTCAGCTTCTTATCCAATCGATTCACAACTGCGCCATCAAGTTCTCGGAGATTGCTGCTAGTGTTGTCGACCTGCTCATGGACTTCATCGCCGATTTCAACAACAATTCCGCCGTCGACGTCATTTCGTTTGTCAAGGAAGTTGTCGAGAAGTTCCCCAACCTTCGTGCATCGATCGTAGACCGCTTAGTCTCTACTCTGAGTGAGGTCCGCGCAGGAAAAGTTTATCGTGGTGTCCTGTGGGTTGTTGGCGAGTACTCACTCGAGGAAAGGGATATCCGCGAGGCGTGGAAGAAGATTAGAGCAAGTCTCGGTGAAATCCCCATTCTGGCTTCAGAGCAGCGGCTTCTCGAGGAAGTACCCGAAGACAGCCTGCCCAAGGAACAGGTTAATGGACACGCCAAATCCTCGGCCCCGAAGGTGCTGGCAGACGGTACATATGCGACGGAGAGCGCCCTTACCAGCCAATCCGCCGCCGCCGCTCGTTTGCAAGCAGTCAAGGCGGCCCAGAAGCCTCCTTTGCGCCAGTTGATTTTGGACGGCGATTACTACCTCGCGACTGTTCTTTCTTCCACATTGACCAAGTTGGTTATGCGACACTCGGAAGTATCTAGGGAGCCTGCTCGCACCAACGCTTTGCGCGCCGAGGCAATGCTGATCATGATCTCCATCGTTCGTGTCGGTCAATCGCCATTCGTTGCCGCTCCCATTGATGAGGATTCCGTCGACCGTATCATGACCTGTGTCCGTTCTCTTGCTGAATTCTCCGAAAGGAAGGAGCTAGAGACAACCTTCTTAGAGGATACTCGCAGAGCTTTCCGTGCCCAGGTCCAGGTCGAAGACAAGAAGCGGGCCGCAAAGGAAGCTGTGGAGAAGGCCAAGAGTGCCGTTCAGATCGACGATGCCATTCCCATCCGGCAGTTCACTAAGAAGTCTGATGAGAACGCAGAAGAAATCGAACTTGATCTTGCCAAGGCCACAGGAGGTGACTCGATGGTAGAGACTGTGTCATCGAAGCTCAGCCGTGTTGTGCAGCTTACTGGATTTTCAGATGCCGTTTACGCAGAGGCCTACGTCACGGTGCATCAGTTTGACATTGTCCTAGATGTTCTTCTGGTTAACCAGACTTTGGAGACACTGCAGAACCTGTCTGTTGAGTTCGCCACGCTGGGAGACTTGAAGGTCGTGGAACGGCCAACTACTCACAACCTCGGCCCTCGTGACTTCTTGAACGTGCAGGCTACAGTCAAGGTGTCATCAACAGATACGGGTGTCATTTTCGGTAACATTGTATACGATGGTGCCAGCTCGACAGAGACACATGTTGTCATCCTCAACGATATCCACGCCGATATCATGGACTATATCCAGCCAGCCCAATGTACCGAGACTCAATTCCGAACGATGTGGACGGAATTCGAGTGGGAAAATAAGGTCAACATCAACTCTAAAGCCAAGACCCTGCGCGAGTTCCTCAAGCAACTCATGGAGAGCACGAACATGGCATGCCTTACACCTGAGGCTTCGCTCACAGGCGATTGCCGGTTCCTCAGTGCTAACCTCTACGCTCGAAGCGTATTCGGTACGTTCACGCCAATTCCATTCAACAACTTCAGGAACAGTGTATGCTAATTATTTGTCTTAGGTGAGGACGCTCTTGCAAACTTGAGTATTGAGAAGGAAGGAGATGATGGGCCAGTCACCGGTTTTGTCCGGATAAGAAGTCGCTCTCAGGGCCTGGCTCTCAGCCTGGGCTCGCTGAAAGGGCTCAAAGCTTCTACTACATGAATAGATTTTTAAGTTTCTGTTTCTTTACATCTGAATAGTGATCAACCTTTACTTATTCCACGATCATATTGATATGCTTGCGTGTTTCGTTTCCATTGCAAGCCTTGATGGACGAATCTGCTTGAGAATATGCTTCTTGTACTGTGTGCTGGAGAAAGAGAAATTATTCAATAAAATAATACCTTTACAATCATTTCCATATATTGATGGTGTTCGTCTCGGGACTGCTTCGAATAGCGGGAAGAGGATACGAGCGGATGCATCGGATGGTGAATCCTGGCCGAACAATGGCCATTATCCAAAATATAAACATAGAAAAAGCAGATGGGCTATCATGCAGGTACCAATTCTGAGAAAGACTGAAATCTGCAGCTGTTTGGAGGAGAAACTAGCACCTGAAACGGGGATGTGATCCTTAGTGCTCTCGTCTCCGGGACTCTCTCTTCCATCCTCTCTCTCCAGTTCTTCCGACCACCTCCTGCTTCCCCAATCTTTCGCCTCTCGCTTCGTCGCTCATTTTATTGTATTTTTTTACTCCCTTATCCTACACCTTCTGTATCATTTACAGTGGCTTGGTTTCATTTTCCTATGCCCTAAACCCCTCCAGAAGAAAATGGCCTGCACGAATCAATCCGATTCCCACCTGCGCCTACTCGGCCATGATTCAACTCTAATGGTGGGACAGTCCGTGTCCCTCACATTAGGCGGCGATTCTCTTCTCATAGTCGGTATGCTTATCGCCAGCGACCGCGATTGACCCATTTGACTAATCGATGTGGCTTCGCAGACGAGCGCGCTATGCGCAGATCAGACCGAGCGTGTTGCGGCCTCGTTCCTAAGCCTAGTATGTCCACATCGCATCTTTGCTTGCTTTCAGAGCGCGCTTCTCATGAATACAGCTCGCTGACTATTCTTAGCGAACAAGGTCACCCACTCCATCGCGCTATACAACGTCCTTGACACGAGCGTATCATCAGCAGGCCTGACCATCATATACGCGGAGGCCGCCGGCAAGCATGACATCTCCGTTACCGCCCTGCAATACCCGGTTTCCGAAGAAGAAAAGAAGAATGTCGAGACGTGGACGCAGAAACTGCTTACTCTTGCGTACGGCGATGCGAAGCGGTACAAGCGGCTCAAGATCTTGATCAATCCGTTCGGAGGCAAGGGGACCGCGGCGAAACTGTACCGGACATATGCGGAGCCAGTGTTTGCAGCTGCGCACTGCGAGATAGACGTGCAGGAGACTACACATGGGGGCAACGCTACGGAGATTGCGGAACAAATTGATGTCAACGCGTACGACGCGATTGTATGCTGCTCCGGGGATGGTCTACCGTATGAAGTTTTTAATGGGCTCGCTAAGAAGCCGAATGCCAGGGAGGCGCTGGCGAAACTGGCTGTTGCAATGTTGCCTTGCGGATCCGGGAACGCAATGGCTTGGAACCTTTGTGGAACGGGGAGCGTCTCCGTCGCGGCTTTGACTATTGTCAAGGGAGTGCGCATGCCGATGGACTTGATGTCTGTTACACAGGGAACGACGCGCACGCTATCCTTCTTATCACAATCCTTCGGTATCATCGCGGACTCGGACCTGGGCACAGAGAACATTCGATGGATGGGAGCTCACCGCTTCACCTATGGCTTCCTGATGCGTCTCCTGCACCGCGCGATATACCCCTGCGACCTCGCCATCAAGGTAATCATGGACGACAAGACCTCTATAAAGAACCACTACAACACATACGTCAACAGCATACCCCCGGTCCCCTCCACCGAGGACATTAAAGAAAACGAAGGCCTCCCACCACTGACGTACGGCACTGTACTCGATGACGTCCCCAAAGACTGGCAAGTCGTGCCCGGCGACACAATGGGCAATTTCTTCGCAGGCAACATGGCCATCGTCTCCAAGGACACAAACTTCTTCCCCGCCGCCGTGCCCAACGACGGCCTAATAGACATCGTCACCGTCGACGGAACGACCAGCCGATCTAAGATTCTCGGAATGATGACCGAAGTCCCCGAGGGTACATTCTTCGACATGCCCGAGGTTGATATCCGCAAGGCAGTCGCATTTCGACTCACCCCGCGCGAAAAGGAAGGGTATATCAGCATCGACGGCGAAAAGGTCCCCTTTGAAGCATTCCAGGTTGAGATTCACAAGGGGCTCGGCACGGTTCTCTCGAAGTCGGGCCACCTTTACGAAGCGCCTGGGCCGAAGCCGTGATCTATCTACCTACAGTCTTCCCTAATTTCCTGCTCTCTATAATGTATAGTCTCTCACGCTTTCACCTCGCCCGCGTCGTCTTCCCTCATTGTGATGATACCCAACTGGACGACGACTTTACTCTTTTGACTAAAGTGCTTATCATGGTTTGTCTCGGTGTTTTTTTGTATTTTTATGAACAATACTGGTTTTGGTTTCGGGTTGCTAGACCTGGCTGCAGTGTGCTGTACTCTACCTTATATCCGTCAAGTGACGGGGTACTTACTACCTAGAGGTATATAAACGCATCTCTACCTAGTTTAATTTCGTACTGTCCAGCAGGCATGTAAGTAAGGTATATAATTTGATAATTTAGTATGAACCGGAAAACATTGCTTTTAATCATAATGTCTATAGTATGAATACAAGCGTAAAATGCAACCCTCATCAGCTATCTTAACCTAATCATCCCCAAACCCACCCCACTCCTCTTCACTCTCCTCTTCACTCTCATCCAGCATTTCCTTCTTTCCCTCCCTAAACCCCCACTCAACCAACCGTTCATCATCAAGCGTTTCCTGCGCCCGCACCCTCACAGGCTTATGCAGACTCTCCTTCTTTAACCGCTCAATCGGCGCAAGCAACAAGTCAATCGGGACCTTGCCAACTGGCTTTCCCGTCTCGGAATCAATCTCAAGAACCTTTTCCAGCTCGTCGATGTACACGTCTAGTAAATGGTATCGCAGCCCGTCCGGCCCATGAGGCATGGGGATGACACCGTTCGCTTCATCGGGCTTCGGTTGGCTGGGGTCGAAGTTTAGCGGGTGGAGGGGACCTTCGGTTAGGATGTCGAGGTAGGATGAGAGGTCTGACCAGTTACGGCCGGAGGCGGACATTGATGGTGATGAGTCCTCGTCTCCACTTCCCTCCACATCCCTTCTCTCTGACTTCTTTGATTTCGAGCGTTTCTTGGACTTCGCCGAGTCGTCTCTCTTGCGCTTGCTTCCCGTAGATGTAGATTGCGGCGTAGAGCCTTTTAGGAAAACCTGGAACGCGACGCCGACGTACGAGCGGATGAGGTATAGGTATTTATCCAGCCGCAGGCGATCAATCCCGTGCCATTCCCGTCCGATCGTGATCCAGAATGCGCGGAGGAAGTCGTGGACTGTTTGGTGGGGGAGGCTTGGGACGAGGGTGTAGGAGAGGTTGCGGGCGAGGGCTTGCTGCGTTAGGGGGCGGTCGGAGTGGTAGAAGCCTAGATATCCAAGAAAGATTGATTAACTGGGAGCTTCGAGGAGAGGGAGTGTTTAGATGATTGAAGACGTACAGAAAAACAGGCCCTTCCAGAGCTTGAGGAGCTCGAGCAGGGACAGGTCGGTCTTTGAGCGGAGGAAGAGGGAGAGGGAATCGGTGGCTTTGTCGCGGATTTTCTTGTCTTTGTTCACCGTTAGCATTGAAGTCTAGAGTTCAGAAACAGTAGTAGAGAACGTACCGCTTGAAGCGAGCTCCCGTACAAAGGGAGTTTTCGCAAGGTCTGTCATTGTTGGTCTGCGGCCTTGCCGATTGATCACGAATTGAAGCGGCGACTGTGGGCTTCGATGGAGAACGAAGTTGTAGACAGAATTCTCGCACTTATAGCAGAGTGCACAACAAAGGTAATGGATAGACTGAATATGAGAGGCAAGTTCACCCCAAGTTCACTGTCAACGAAGTCGCTATCATCGCATCGAGCAGTAACTTTTTTTTGACGTTTGCATTGTTTGCTTCGACGATGTGGGGACTGGAGAAGGCTGCCTTCTGGTCACGTGTCTCTGTAAGAAGGACGGATCGGAAAAATACATCCGCCAACTCCGGCCTCCCTCTACAATCTATGGATGTGTCTGATCGAAACAAGATAAGCCTCCTGCACGATTTGCGTTTGAAGCGGCTATTGCGTCCACGTTGGTGCTTGGCTTTCTAATCGGAACCCAAATGGCCGGGAACCCAAATGTCGAGGCCAAGCAGGGAGCTGAGAGCCTGAGAGCCCTCGCAGCGTGGCCGGAAACTCTCTCTCCGGTTCCCAGGAGCTGCATCCTGCGAGCGATCTGGGCGGGGATTCGGAGTCTCTTCGCCGGCTTCCGAATGATTTTCAACCCCACTCTTTTCGCACGTTGGCTGCAAGTTACGAGAGAGTGGTGGAAGGCTGGACCGGATACTCCGTATATGTGGAGCTGTGAGATAAATCCGCTGACTGAGACAGAATTATCCAAGTTGTGCTCGGAATTGAGATTCGAGATCGACGTTGTGGGGTGCCTTATGCCAGCGGGCCTAACGACCCGCTAGCGTCACGCATCATGTTCTTGGATATTCAGTGATCACACTCGTTGGACGAGTAAGAGTACGGCTACGTGCAATCAAGCTCCAGGAATCGAGATGCTATCGAAGTACGAGCGCGAATACGGAGGACGGGTATGAAGTCCCGATTAGAATGCCGAATCTTGAGTTGGAACAACGATGGTTCACTGGCAGCATTCATACTTCAGCAACGTGCTATAGTTCAGTCTCCTGTGACCCTATCCCAGCGTTGTACCAAATATAGACAAAGGTTATCTGGAATCTTCAGCCGTACTATACAATCGACTACTGTACCTTGGTCAACGGCCCAGTAAGCTCTATCGAGAGCTCCGGACCTTACACACGCCTGGGCCGCATCCGGAATGCTGATTCACAACTCATCCGACCCCCTCCTTGGTGCCCTCTCTGCGGTGGCCCATATTTCCTTCTTCCCATTTGCTGTTGCACCAGTGACATCACGATGCCCCTATTGGCAAATGGCAGCACTGCAATCCCTAAGGTCCTGAGGTCCGACACTTCGTCATCCACGGTTCACGCTATTTGTTCAAAGGAGCTACCCCCGGCGTACATAACACCTAGCTGTCAATGAATGGCCAGCGTAGCCATTGTCGCCTTATTTATTCGTCCTGTCCCAAATAAATCTCTCTTCACTCCAATGGTACATAACCACTGCGCTGTCGCATCGCTCCCTCTCTGTCCGGAACTTTTTATCACATCACGCGCCAATAGGCTTTCTCACCCGCCAATCCTCTTCTTTCTCTTCCATTTTTCACCAATTGAACTTTCCTTCCAAAAACACTTCAGATCCAGTATTCCGTTACTGGACCTGGCGTCGAGATGACTGAAAACGAGAAGTTGAGCAACAGCTCTGACCCGAGCTCAGAGCAGACGGACGAGATCCAGGAGATACAGACACACCAGTCACAATATCGTAGTCGCCAAAACTCGAGAGTAGCTCAGGATGACACCACATTCTTTGAGGAGATGAACCCAGAGGGCAAGGCCGAGTTGACACGCATTGCTTCCGACTTCCCCAGACGCAATACAGTAACCTCCGTCGCCGACGGAAAGCGCATTGAGCGAATGGATACAGTTGACGAAATGGCCCTTGAGGATCCCGCCTTTGACCCTACTAATGACCAGTTCGATCACTACAAGTGGGCTCGCAAGATGATGAAGCTCATTGACAAAGAGGGCTTCCCTCGACCACCATCGACCGGTATCTCGTTTCGCAACCTCAATGTCTCTGGATCAGGATCAGCCCTACAATATCAAAACACCGTGGCCTCGCTATTTACCGCGCCTCTGCGACTGAACGAGTTATTCTTCAACCGATCCCCGGAACGGCACATTCTGCACGACTTCAACGGCCTAATGAAGAGCGGCGAGCTCCTCATTGTCCTGGGACGACCAGGTAGTGGTTGTTCGACATTTTTGAAGTCACTCTGCGGTGAGCTACATGGACTGAAACTCGGAAAAGGGTCGCAAATACAGTACGGTGGAATTCCAATGGAGACGATGCTTAAGGAATACAAGGGAGAGGTTCTATACAATCAGGAAGTGGACAAACATTTTGCTCACCTCACGGTGGGACAGACCCTGGAATTTGCCGCAGCAGCCAGGACCCCTGAGCGCCGATTGCAGGGCGTGAATCGACAGCAATTTGCCAGCTATGTTACGAAGGTCGCGATGTCCATTTTCGGATTATCCCACACATACAACACCAAAGGTTTGTCGTCTAGCGGGCCTGTGTGCCTTCGATGATACTAACAACGAAAAAGTCGGAGACGATTATATACGCGGTGTTTCTGGTGGTGAGAGAAAACGCGTCAGGTCAGTCCTCTTCGCATCGAATGATAAGCAATTACACTAACCCATAACAGCATTGCGGAAATGGCTTGTAAGCCTAGACCTCCGCTATATTTGCTCGAAAAGCATATACTGATATACTCCTAGTGTCGGGAGCGCCTGTTGGTGCCTGGGACAACAGTACAAGAGGTCTCGATTCTGCAAGTGCCCTAGAATTCGCCAAAGGTATGACTTATTATTCTCTCGTCATCAGTCATTGTTCATTGCGAGGAAGCTGACCATAGCCTTTAGCGTTGCGAGTCTCCGCCAACGTAGCAGGAACTTGCCATGCGGTGGCAATTTACCAGGCTTCCCAGGCAATCTATGACATTTTTGACAAGGCGGTCGTTCTATATGAGGGACGAGAGATCTACTTCGGGCCGTGCAGCCTTGCAAAGGAGCATTTTGTCGAGATGGGCCTCTACTGCCCACCACGACAAACAACAGGCGACTTCTTGACGTCAGTCACCAATCCTCAAGAGCGTAAAGCGCGCGAGGGCATGGAAAACAAGGTCCCGCGAACGCCTGAAGAATTTGAGACGTACTGGAAGAACAGCCCATACTTTGCTGAGCTTCAGCAGGAAATCACCGACTTCTCGGAGGAGTTTCCTTTGGGCGGAGGGACCGAGCAGACATTGATGAGGCTAAGCGGTATAAGCAGGCGAAGCATGTTCGGCCAAAAAGCCCATATGTCATCTCCGTTCCTATGCAAGTCAAGCTTTGTACTATTCGAGCTTATCAGAGGTAATTCTTCCACATCATATCTTCCTCAAAAGCCTGGCTGACGGTGTCTAGGATATGGAATGACAAACCGTCTACACTGACAACAGTTATTGGTCGAATCGTTATGTCCCTTATTATCGGTTCTATATACTACGGGTAATTTCTTGTCGCTCTACATCAGGATTGTACTAACCTTTCCAGGACCCCCGATGCCTCTGCCGGGTTTCAAAGCAAAGGGGCTTCCCTGTTCTTCGCCGTTCTGTACGTGACCAACTTCTGAGAGAGGAAAGATGTCTAACCTCGTCTAGGATGAATGCCCTCATTAGTATCACGGAGATCAACTCACTTTACGACCAACGTCCAATCGTTGAAAAGCAAGCTTCGTACGCCTTTGTCCATCCTTTCGCTGAGGCTTTCGGCGGGATTGTCTCAGATATTCCTGTCAAATTCGTCTCGGCTACGGTGTTCAATATCATCTACTATTTTCTGGCTGGCTTGGTAAGTTATGTGACGAGCAGATGACAACTATGCTGACTCGCGCAGCGCTATGAACCTTCCCAGTTCTTTATCTTCTTCCTCTTTACCTTCGTCAGTACACTCGCGATGTCTGCAGTCTTCCGCACTTTGGCAGCCTCGACAAAGACCTTGTCACAAGCAATGTCCATGGCTGGAGTGATGGTGCTGGCCATTGTCATTTACACCGGCTTCGTTATCCCAACGCCGCAAATGTCTGACGTCCCGTGGTTCAGCTGGATCAGGTGGATCAATCCGGTATACTACACCTTCGAAGCGATGATCGCGAACGAATTTCACGGTCGACGGTTTGACTGCTCGCAATTCGTGCCCGCGTACCCAGATTTGAGCGGTGACTCCTTCATCTGTTCCGTTCGGGGTGCCGTCGCCGGAGAAAGAACCGTTTCTGGAGACGATTTTATTTGGTCGCAATACCGGTATACATACGATCACGAATGGAGAAACTTCGGGATCTTGATGGCATTCTGGATCTTCTTCACTCTTGTATACCTGGTTGCTACAGAGATCAACTCGGCAACATCTTCAAAGGCTGAATTCCTTGTTTTCCGCCGCGGCCATGTACCGCCGCAGATGCGCAACCTCGACAAGCCTCAAGGAGATGCGCCGCCTGAAAATACCGCCCTTGCTGAGAAGCCCACTGAAGTTGCGGCAGATACCTCTGTTATTCCGGAACAGCACAGCATCTTCACCTGGCGCAACGTGTGCTATGATATCCCTGTCAAGGGCGGCCAGCGTCGACTGCTAGACAATGTCAACGGCTGGGTTAAGCCAGGCACACTGACAGCGTTGATGGGTGTGTCAGGAGCTGGTAAAACGACCCTCCTTGATGTCCTCGCGAAACGAGTCTCTATCGGTGTTGTTACTGGTGACATGTTCGTTGACGGCAGACCGCTCGATACTAGCTTCCAGAGGAAAACAGGTTACGTTCAGCAGCAGGACTTACATCTCCCTACTACCACAGTGAGAGAAGCACTGCGTTTTAGTGCGGTACTGCGCCAGCCAAAGACGGTTTCCAAAGCTGAAAAATATAAGTACGTTGAAGAAGTCATTGATATGCTTAGCATGCAGGATTTTGCAGACGCAATTGTCGGGACTCCCGGTAAAGGCTTAAACGTTGAACAGCGTAAGCTGTTGACGATTGGTGTTGAACTCGCTGCCAAACCAGCGCTACTTATCTTCCTGGATGAACCAACCAGTGGCCTTGACTCTCAAAGTTCGTGGTCTATATGCGCCTTTCTGCGCAAGCTTGCGGACCGCGGTCAAGCCGTGCTGTCGACGATCCATCAGCCAAGCGCTATGCTCTTCCAGCAGTTTGATCGTTTGTTGTTCCTTGCAAAGGGAGGCCGAACTGTGTACTTTGGCGATATCGGACAGGACTCTCGCACGCTACTCAATTATTTTGAATCGAACGGGGCACGAGAATGCGGTTCCTCTGAAAATGTTAGTTTCCCTATTCAACAGTATGTACAGAATACTAAACCTAACAGCCCGCGGAATACATCCTCGAAGTCATCGGAGCCGGTGCTTCTGGAAAGTCCAGTCAAGACTGGCCGAGCGTCTGGAAGGAAAGCACACAAGCGAGAGAAGTGCAGCAGGAGATTGACCGCATTCATAAAGATAGGGCATCCGCTCCGTCGGAAGAGGACAACAACTCGCACCAGGAATTCGCCATGCCGTTCACCAACCAGCTCTGGCGCGTCACCAGCCGTGTATTCCAGCAGTACTGGCGCGAACCGGTCTACATCTGGGCGAAGCTGATCCTAGCCATCGCATCGGGTCTGTTTATTGGTTTCACCTTCTTCAAGCCCGACAACTCGCAGCAGGGCTTCCAAGACGTCCTCTTCAGCGCCTTCATGCTCACGTCTATCTTTTCCACCCTGGTGCAACAGTACGTCTTCACCTATCCTACCCTCAACAATTGTCCATACTAACGAAGAGAAACCAGAATAATGCCAAAATTCGTAATCCAACGCTCCCTCTACGAAGTTCGCGAACGCCCCTCAAAAGCCTACTCCTGGGCCGCCTTCATAATTGCCAACGTCCTCGTCGAAGTCCCCTGGCAAGTGCTGGCGGGAATCACCTCCTGGGCCTCCTACTACTTCCCCGTCTACGGCGCCTCCCAAGAACCCCACCGACAAGGCCTCATGCTCCTCTTCGTAATCCAATTCTTCATATTCACATCGACCTTTGCAACATTCGTCATCTCCGCCCTGCCGGACGCCGAAACGGGCGGGACAATCGCAACGCTCATGTTCATGATGACGCTTGTCTTTAACGGCGTCATGCAGCCGCCAAATGCCCTCCCGGGGTTCTGGATCTTCATGTACCGCGTCAGTCCACTAACGTATCTCATCTCGGGCCTCACGGCAACCGGTCTCGCGGGCCGAGCGATTGAATGCGCAAGCGAGGAACTTAGCATCTTCAATCCACCCCCCGATCAATCCTGCGGCGACTACATGTCCGCATACCTCGAGATAGCCCCCGGAAGGCTCTACAACCCCTCCGCGACGTCTAACTGCCAATACTGCGGCTTCACGAGCGCAGACCAGTACCTTGCGTCTTCGAATATCTTTTACTCAGAACGTTGGCGCGATTTCGGCATCGGCTGGGCTTATATTGGGTTCAATGTCATCGGGACTGTAGCGCTTTATTATGTTTTCCGGGTCAGGCATTGGAATCCAACGAGTCTTGTTAGGGGAATCAGGCAGGGTGCTGTGCTGGTTTGTCGGGTGTTTAAGAGGCGCTCTGGGAAGACGCCGAAGGGGAAGGAGGCGGATAATGGGAGGTTGTATTAGGTTGATGATTTGTTCGTTTGATTAACAGGTTCAAGGAGGTTATGGCGGAGGATGATGAACGGGTGAGGATTTGAGGGGAATTCTTTTTTGTTTCGTGCGGGGATTTTTTTTGCTTATACCTTGTGACCCAATTTTAAAGTCGCAGTCTAGTTTACCATTATGCCGCGAGCCGTCTATATAATTCAGAAGATCAGAAGATTTCGTACTCGTATAGTATTCCTAGATTGCACTACCAAGATTGAAAATTGGAGAAAATTGATAAGCAAGCTGCCAACGGGGGGTATTGTGCAATGCGATAGATCAGGTCAAGCCAAGTTAAGCGAAGCCGAAGGAGAAGTTAAGAGGAAGTAAGTAGAACGCCGGCAACATAGGGAATCAAGAATCGAGATGGTATCGTGGGGGCATCGCGTCGTCTGGAGTATGTTCATAGTCTGGAATTGAGCCGGGCGGATGTAGTTGAGAAGGTGTTTTGTTTCCGAGTGGTAGATTGGAGATAGAGGAATGCCGGTTGAAGCGATCTCTATCTGACAGAGTCCGATCTTTCTCTGGGATGAGCTTGTTGCGTACAGCTGCACATTCAGTTAAACTCGGACATCACGATGACACGGACGGCCGACGCGCAACGACAAGGGCATTCACTATATTCCCTGGTTTCCAGCCCTGGTCGATTAGAGATGTATGCTCTTTTAGGATCTTGCCTAGGTAGGCGATTCGGACGCGCTGTGTTCGGGGTATCTACGCAAATCTGTTAGTTATCCTACTCAAAACCGCAATGGGTTGAAGACCTCAGATAGACTCACCCCAACCTCCTGCTGCACCTTTCTCGCAAGAAACCCAACATTCTGCGTCTTCTTGATAGCAACAACGACGTCCGCGCCGTCGCGGTCACTCAGTCGCGCCTTGACCCGGATCAGATCCCGCTCGCTCGTCTTTCCCTTCTCATCCCTCCTCCGTTCCCTCTCATCCAAATCATCACTCCCACCACGACCGCGACCATCCCCAATTAATTCATCCCCAGACTCAACCTCATCTTCATACCTGAACCCTCCTTTCCTATCATCCGTCTCAAATCCCACATCCACCTCCCCATCCCCATCCTCATGGTCCTCCTCATCCGTATCCCCCCCACTTCGACTCCGATCCTCCTCCTCCTCACTCAAATCCCCAGCAACAATATTCTCCGGATCACTAACAATACACCTCGGCAACCGATACAGCACCCCCTGCTCATCATAAACCCCCTGACACAAATCCCCCGTTGGAACCGTAACCCCCGCTGCATCAACAATGCTCTGCGCGGTCCCGAAGTCGCCGGCGCGCATGAATGTGAGGGCTGCCGACAGCGCGGCCCATACTTCCGCGCGCCCCGTCACGCGCGTCTCGAAGAACTCGGTGCGTTCGCGGTCTAGCAGGGCGCGCGTCCAGAGCCGTTTCTTGGAGGTCCATACGTGGGGCCGGATTGGGGCGTTTATGTGTTGTGTTAGGGGGACTGTTGTGGACGCATGTTGACGGGTGCGGGAGCGGTGGTTGGGACCGTGGACGGAGGAGGATGAGGTGTGCTGGCGCTGGCGGGAGGAGGATGGGGAGTCCGTTTGGGAGTGCGATAGTAGGGAGGAAGAGCGATGGGTGGGTTGATTTGGTCGGGGGTTGGCGGTGGTTGAATTGTGAGGAGTGTCGTGGCGGTCGTGATCTTCTGCGGTGGGATCACGCGACACGGAGAAGCAGCAGCCCTGCGGTTGCGGTCAGTACACTGGAACCGTTCACGATGGGGATCGTTTAGAAATAGTAGGGAAGTAGCATAATTACGTACCATCTTGGAGAGGAACCGACTCCATCAGCAGCGATCGCAAGGCATGAGATAGCGATGATAAGTGGAGAGACTGCAATGAGGTAGGTGGTCGAAAGATGAATGGAAAGGAGATAACTTCCAGGGACAGAAGATACAAAGCTGGTGGAGGGGCGTAGAACTAAATCTACTCTGCGATGGGAAGAAAGTTCCGTGGTTCGGCCCTGGCTGTCACTGTAGTCTCACCACCGGCCGTGGTCTGCTTAAGAATTCACCAAGAGTTGCTTTGCCATGCGGGGTTTTCCATTGGAACGCTTGCTTTGATTTGCGCACTTAATTTACTCTGTTTACTAGTTCACTAGCGCCGTGTAGGACAATAAGGTAGTACACTACCTGAGTCCTCACTGGCTGGTCTGACGCCCGAGTGACAGATGTATACGTTATTCCTCCTCATCTTCGTCATCGCTGCCAAATATTGCCTTGAATACTGCCTCGCCTGGCCGTTCGCCTTCTAGCGCTTCGTTGTGGTCCGCTTCTACAACCATGGGCTCTTGTTTAGCGATAGTCTGCCCCGGGGCCGCGTGCATCGGCGACGCAGTTCCAGAGTCTCCACACGAGGGGGCCAAGGCTGCGGCCCCACCGGCCTCTAGCATAAGCTGATTCAAGACATCTTGCGACACCAGCTCCCGTGGTCGGTTATCGGTTTGGTGACCTGCGGAATGGAAGCGATTTGTTGAGGATGAAGAAGATGATCCTCCGCCTGGCTCTCCTGGGTCAACCGCTGCATGACTGGGTAGTTTGACGTTGAACCGCTTGCACAATAAACGGGTGGGGTAGAATGAGATCGTGGTGCGTGTCATCGGGCCGAACATGCCTATCTTTGCAGCCGCTATCGCTGGGTCCTCGGGCTTGTCGCTGGGCTTACTCAATAATGCCGTGTTTGAATTAGGCTCAGCTTCGCCTGAGGAACCTTTGGGGCCGGCAGAAGCGGAGGTGAATCGCGATGCCATGACGCCCGACACAGGCTTGAATACCTCTGCCGCTCGTGCGAACTCGTTCAGTTCGTTGGTCCATTTGTCGGTGCTGGAGCCTGGTACGCGATCTGGGAGGCTGTCTCGAAGACCGGCGCAGATTTCAAGGAAGGTCCGGTAGCGAGTTCGCTTCTCTTCGTCTTCTGAGTACGGCATCCAGCCGCTAGCGGCGCGCGTCAGGGCTTGGACGGCCACTAGCTTATCGACTTTTGGTACAAGGTCCCATAGATCTTTTCGTTTTTGTGACTCTGAGAGTTCGTAGCCCTGTGGAGCCTTCTCGCCAAGTGCCGGAGGTAGGTTCGTTTTCCCCGTAAGCTTTGCAATCTTTTCTCGACCTTCAGGCGTCATCCAATCAAAGATGGACTTGGCGGGCAGTTGGTCTTCCCCTAATAGCGCTGCACGCGATACCGGGTCAAGAGTAGATGCTCTGGCTGCTTCTGCCGTGGAGGC
The DNA here is from genome assembly GCF_047715775.1 of Aspergillus undulatus. Lineage (NCBI taxonomy): Eukaryota > Fungi > Ascomycota > Eurotiomycetes > Eurotiales > Aspergillaceae > Aspergillus > Aspergillus undulatus. The sequence continues at coordinate 226,616 of NW_027396653.1, forward strand.
GTAGCCCGAGGCTTTTTGTTGATTTGAAGGCGCCTTCTTGGATTTCCAGTCATTGGGAATCTCTGGAGGCGCATATTTCTTGTCCAAGGACAATGTAAGGCTTGAAACGCCTTCCGCGAGCAGGAACCCGTCCAAAGGCAAACGGCCATCATGACATTTCCTGAAACCGGCTGCACCTTTGGCAACGATGGCTTTCTTGGGAATAAAGACTGGTTTGTTGCTCAATAGAGGATTAGACGAGCCCAAGGTAGTTTCCGCAGTCTTCATTTTTCCCTTTTTCTTCCTGTCACCACCTATTGTGCGGTTGTAGGATATTTTAGGGCCCATTGAGTACGGATCCTCATCATCTGAACCGGTATCGTTGAGTACGCCCACGCCGAAAGCTCCCTGTCGAGGTTTTTGATGTTTTGGTTGCTTGGATTTGTCGGTGATGAGTCGCCGCCCGAAAAACGGATCGGTATCTTCATCGGACTCGCCATGTTCCTCTTGGCGAGAGCTGAGACGGGCTTCGCCTTCGAATCCTAGTCCCTTGTGATCGGTCTTGCGCACAAAAGCAACCATGGGCGGGTTCTCGGGTGCAAACAGGTACATATTGTCTGCATCGTCGCCTGCAGCTTTCCGTCTCACTTTCGGGCCAATACCCTGGCCCTCTCTCCACCCCATCTTCTTCAAAAGTTTCACACCGACAGTTTCGCCCGACACTTTGAAAACATCCATCAAGCCCCCAACGCGCGTTGTATCCGTAGCCGTAGACCCGAATCCCGAGAATTCATCATTCGTCTGTAAAGTCCGCGCCTCCTCCGCCTCGCGAATATCCTCCTCATCCATAAAATCCTCCGCGCGCTGTTTCCGCGCATCCTTCGCCCGGTTCTGACGCGAGGATACAAATGTCGCGGGTGTCCATCCCTCTTTTGATCCGACTGTGTTGAAGTACCTGAGATAGAGGACCATTTTAGCGTGCTGTCCAAGGAGGTCGATGAATCGTGGGCTCACCCGGCACTAAACCCACCGGTGAAGGCGCCGTGTAAGCGTTTCCTTCCCCGGTCATCCGTCACTTCCTGCTTCCATACCGGTACGTATGAGCCGTCGTCTCGGGTGCCTTCGTCCAGTGGTGGTAGCGGAGTTCCAAAGAATGCGTAGGGCGATTGATGGGCCTGGAAGTCGGCTTCGAAAGCTGCGCGGGTTCTTTTGCTGGCCATTGCTTTGAAGCTATGAGGGAGAGTCAGGCATAACCGGCATTAAACAATTAGTTATATCCTCTTCGTCAGGAAAAAGCAAGATTGATATCTTCAGAATATTGCAGAAATGGCTTCAGCTTGAGTGAATAATAGTAGAAAGCGCTGGGATGCAACCGGTCGAGAACGAGAACGGAACATGTGACGCAGTTGCCTGCACCGCCACGTGTGGCTCATGTACAGATACATAATGTACCTCAGCAGCAACGTGCTCGTTTCGTTGCTCTACAGAGTAGTACAACGGAGATGAATGCTTCTTTCTAGGCGCATGCTGTGTTATTCTACTCTAAGTCGCACAGACACCGTATTTGTTCCAAGTCTTGACAAGTATGCATGTAGCACCTGGTGGCAGGAAGGCCGAAGCCTGCGCAGCAATAATGGGGCAACTACGGAGTACGGCGCAGTATAGCAAAGCTCTGCAATCCACCTGCAGCTCCCAGCCTTTCGTTATTCTCGACTCTGTCCTGCTGGAAATTAGAATGTGACGCTTGTGCGTGCCCAAAGCAGCGGGACGTTTCACGCACGACTGGGTATCAGGCGCGGGTGGCTGGACTGCCTGACATATGTCATCTGTTGACGATGCGAAATCCATGGGAATCGTGACTGGTAGATTTTATTTTTGGCGAGGAAAGAGGAGCATTTGGCAGTAGTTAAGGGAGTTAACATCTGTAGTTGGCTGATTGAGCTAAGATAGAGATAGACTTCGGGCGGGCACTCGATGGTTGCGGCCCCTGGCTTTGTTAGTTTGTTGCCCTTCTTGTGTTTCTCCGCAGCCGCATCCATCCATCCAGCTGTCTGCCTCCAGTCTGTCTCGCTTTCCACAACACACGACTGCATCGCCTTCAGTCCTTCAACTCCCTCCCTCGCTTCGTTCTATCTTCCTTTCCTCGCTGTCTCCTTACAATTGCCCCCGCAGATGGACTCTCTGTGAACGGTTTGGTCCGCGACAATCACTTTGCTTGGGCGCTCGTCACCGTCAGCCAGCGTACCTCCCCCACTCGCTCCCCCGACCGTCATCTCGACCTCGTTCGTCATTGTCGGGTTTCATCCCCAGACCTCGAGTCCATCGGCAACGGCTTCGACTTGAGCGGTCAGGCTCTAACTACTGCTGATCTCGCATCCTTTTCAATTAATTATCCCCGCCATCGTGATGTCCACCGCTGCTCCTTCTGTCCATCGCAGCCACTCCACCTCTTCCCGGCCGCCCTCCTATGGAGCTGCTTCATCCGAGATCCCTCACCGGACTCGCAGCGTCGCTGTGAGACCTGCGACCGCGTCCCAGCCCTCTCCAGTGCATCAAAGTCATTCTCACAACCGACATTCCTATTCCAAGTCTCAGTCCTACGACCGCCGACCGCCTACCAACCACGCCGTATTTGACAACATAGCCCGTCGGGACTTCGAGTCCTCCAGGGGGAGCCACCACTCGTCCCGCCGTGAGTCTTCCAGGGATCGCTCTCAGGAGCGTCCGTCGTCTGCATATCGTACCGAACCGACTTCGAACAAACCCCAACGGAATCTCTCGGTAAAAAGCCATCAACGCGACAGTATAGACATGGCTTCCGCGGGGCCCACAGCAGCCGATGAGAGTGCCGGTCATTCCCAGTCTGCTTCCGGGCACCATCTACACCCAGCGAATCCAAATCAGTCGAAGCGCCGTACAATGATTGCAACTCCAACAGGGCAGTGGTCGCTGGGTAAAACATTGGGAGCGGGTAGCATGGGAAAGGTCAAAGTTGGGAAGCACCTGGAGACCGGGGAACAGGTGAGCTTGATGAGCTATCTACGTCATATAATGTACTAACATTATGTCCAAAATAGGTTGCTATTAAGATCGTGCCTAGACAATCGACGGAGGAACATCGGAGCGCACGTGAGGCCGAAAGAGCGGATCGTTCAAAGGAGATTCGAACTGCGCGCGAGGCGGCCATTGTCAGTCTTGTGAATCACCCTTATATCTGCGGCATGCGAGACGTTGTTAGAACCAATTACCATTGGTATATGCTCTTCGAGCTGGTCAATGGTGGTCAAATGCTGGACTATATTATCTCTCACGGCAAACTCAAGGAGAAGCAGGCGAGGAAATTCGCTCGACAAATCGCCAGTGCTCTAGATTACTGTCATCGCAACAGCATCGTGCACCGAGATCTGAAGATTGAGAACATCCTCATCAGCAAAACTGGAGATATCAAGATCATTGACTTCGGTCTCAGCAACCTGTTCTCTCCAAGGAGCCTCCTGAAGACGTTTTGCGGCAGTCTCTACTTTGCAGCACCTGAGCTTCTCCAGGCCAGACAATACACTGGGCCAGAAGTGGATGTCTGGAGTCTCGGAATTGTGCTCTATGTATTGGTATGCGGGAAAGTGCCGTTTGATGACCAGAGCATGCCCAAACTCCATGCGAAAATAAAGCAGGGCGTGTTCGAGTATCCTCCTGGGCTCACTTCTGGTAAGTTGCCTCTTTATAGACGTCGCGGTGCTAGTACTAACATTTGTTCTAGAGTGCCGCCATATCATCTCCCGCATGTTGGTAACCGATCCCAAGCAACGCGCAAGCCTGGCCGAGATTATGAGCCACCCATGGATGAACAAAGGATTCAGTGGTGTCCCTGATAACCATCTTCCAGCTCGTGAACCTTTGCAGCTTCCTCTGGACCCGGCGGTGATTGAGAAGATGACTGGATTCGACTTCGGACCGCCGGACTATATTGCGAATCAACTCACTAAAATCATAGAGTCCGACGAATATCAGCATGCAATCGCTCTCAATGCTCGTGAACAGCCCGCCCCTGCCCACTCTGATAAAAAGCGCGGAGTCTTTGATTTCTATAAGCGGCGGAACTCGGCCAGCAAAGACAATCTTTCAGCGCCATCAGCAGAAGCTGTTCAGCTGGGAAATGACCCATTGAATGCATACAATCCTTTGTTGTCTGTATATTACCTTGTCAAGGAAAAGCTGGACAGGGAAAGAACCGAGGTCAATCCAGGGGCGCTTGGTCTCCAAGTCTCTGGCGAAGCGTTACTCCAAGTACCGGACCTCCCAGCTCCAGAAGCCGCTCATACAAACCAGTATCATGTACCCGGAGAGAAGGATACTGGAAGGCGATCGCGTCCACGAGCACGAACTCATGGTGATGATGAAATCACAGAGGGCATGAAGAACGTCAACCTCTCCGCGCAGCATGGACAAGCCTCCCACAGCCCTGCCGCGTCCCAGCCAGAGACCCCCGCTAAAAAGGAAAGCACTGCGGCAGGTCTTTTGAGGCGCTTTAGCACACGGAGAACGAAAGAGCGCAGCCACGAGCGCGAAAGATCGAGGCTGACAAGCCCTCATGGACCGTCCCTCAATGTGCAGCCCCCGGCTGACTCTGCTACTCCCCTCTCGAGAGGGTTCAGCATGCGGAAGAACCGCCGCCCAGAACCTTCTCCAACAATTCCCTCAACGGGCAGTCAGCCCCAGCATCAGGACCTCCTAAAGACTCCCGGAACGACAGAGCCGGCCTCACGTTCCAACAAGTTCTTAGAGAGGTCAACGAGCGTCAACTCGGCCGAACCCCGGCATCGACGATCCCGTCGGGCTGATGCCGACGCAGCGGGTCAGTCGGCGGCGATCAGTGGCTCGGAACGGACTATGCCAAAGGACTCAACACCTAGCCGAGAGCAGAAATCGGCGACGCGGACCCATGCGACTCGAACAATGTCTCTTGGCCATGCCCGCCGTGAAAGCATACAGGCCCGCCGAGCTCGGCGGGAAGCCACGAGGGAGGCCAACGTCCCTGAGGAGACCGACGAAGAAGTTTCCGGGCCAGGAGCTGCGTTGGAGAGTGTGAATGATGAGGACCTTTCTAAGCCAGTCTACCTTAAGGGCCTATTCAGTGTTTCTACTACCAGCAGCAAGCCACTTGCCTTTATTCGAGCCGACATCATCCGTGTCCTGAAACAGCTTGCTGTGGAACATGTCGAAATAAAAGGCGGCTTTAGCTGTCGCCATGCACCCAGCATCGATCTGAACAAGGTCGTCGATAATGAACCTCCAAGCCCTGAGCGCCAAGGCCAGGCATCTAGCCATCGCCGTCGAATCAGCTTTGGAGGCCTACTAAACCACGATGATAACCGTGAAGAGGTCCGAAATTCAACCCGTCGTCGCCACAGGGCACCGGATCGCAGCTTTGTTTCTAACTCGGAAGCATCTGACGAATATCTTGAAAACCACGACGCCAATGTGACGAGTGGAGAGCGTGTCGTTGGGGAGACCACCACCCGAGTGCAAAGCGACACGGGCGGAAACCTGGTTCTCCGATTCGAGATTCTCATTGTCAAAGTGCCGCTGTTCTCCCTCCACGGTATCCAGTTCAAGAAGGTGTCTGGAGGCATGTGGCAGTACCGAGAGATGGCGAAAAAGATTTTGGACGCTTTGCGACTCTAATGTGCATCAGTGAATGGCGTTTTTCATTTTATCTACCATGCAAGCCAATTTGGCATGACACTTATTATACATGAGTATGATATTTTCTATTCTCTTCGGCTCGTTTCTTCTTTTTCTCGTTTTGCTCGAGCTCTCAGCTTCAAGTTTGTATCTTCATACTTTCTATTCGAGCGTCTCTCCATCGGAGCTAGCTCTTTGCAAGTATTAATCACCAAGCTTGATCGATTCCAGATTCTTTACTGTGACGTCATGTGACACGGCCCTCACTGTCCGGTTTAGTATCCCACGCTTATTTTGGCCATAGCTAGCTTGCCCTACCTAGTATTACCTCGATTTGTAGCTTTATAGAGATGTTGGGACCGGTGCAATTTACTAATTCTGCATGTAAAGGTGACTGTTCTCTGTTCTCAAAAGTCTGCAGGGCTTAGAAATTATTAATAGCGGCGATAAGCAAGGAAGAGTAGCTGTATCCATTGCCTTTAGAGCTCGCTCAACAGCCTTCTTGGACTATACTAGACTTAAATGGTACTCTGAACATTTCACTACCCGTTCCTGCCTGACTTGAAAGCCTTGCATACTTCTAAGTGCTCTGGCTTGTGGCTGCGCGTTTATCGAGTCCGGAGAAATTTGGCCTAAAACATATATCTTAAGCACGTCATCCCACGTCTTCCCAATCAAATCTTCTCGAATACCTGGAGACTGTCAGAAGACGACGGGCTTTTACAGCCAATGGATCGACCGTGCCGCACTTAGCGTGTTACGACAACGGAGAAACGAAGGACCGACGATCATATCAGGCGATCGGAGGACTAAGCCTAATTGGGACTAGAATCATACTAGATGATAAGCGGGTGCTTTGATGTAGCATATCAGGCGATTTGATTGATTTGATCGGGAACATAGCTAGTGATTTGACAGCTACGGGTATATAGGGACGCTCATCTCCTGTACATAGCTTTGTTCTTCGTGTCTTATTCTTCGGAGCAACCAACATAGCCAGATTGTCGAACTCTAAGCTATATTGCATTTACAGCCGAACCTCTTGTAGCTTTCTCTTGATCTCAGAATATCTCCCATTCTCTTGTCCATACCAAGCACCCTTGCTCATTCTACCCCTTGTTTACCCCTGCTATCCTACCTAACCCTCGAACCCTTGTTAACCCCTGCGAAGCTGCTTATTTATCAGGCCTTTCCTTCGAGTACTCTCTAGAGGCTTCTCAACAAACCCTTCTTGTATCTATGGCACGGTTTAGCTAGGCAATGACACTTCGTCCCCTAACATCGGGATATACAAGCCCCTCTGGCTTTGACTCATAATTATAGTATCTAACACTCATAATATAGGACGGACATGGGCTAGAGCGTTGAAGCAACATAACAGTGTCTCTGTCAGATAAGGCCAGAGGAGTCCTTCTTGAAGTCCCGGAGGTCTTAAGGATAGACGAGTTCGTAGACCGAGTTCACAAGATTAGGGAGCCTCGTACGAGGGGCCCATAACATCCGAATACTCTCTTCCAGTTTCTTTTCATGCCCCGCAAGAGGTTTCCTTGGCACGGGTTGTAGTATCAGTTAGTATTGTTGATCCTGGAAGTATTTCTGACTCTGCAATGGAGAAGTGTGCTCGAATATCTGGTAAGTCCTTTATCTAGCGTTAACGGAGTTAAGCTTGCAGGGAATATGCCTCGCAACTTGCAAGATCCATAGTTTGATCCAACCCCTGAAGCTTGCGAGTTTCTTGCTCTTTTATCATTTTTGTCAGGCATATTTTGTTCTGCTGGTGGTACTGATCACCAGAGGCATGTCTCGGAACCTTTAAAAGTATTGTGCTAGCGACTTGGTGGTAGAATAATATGGCGTTCAGACTAAAGAGGATTAGTGAGCGGTTGGGCCATGTCACTATATCGGTCATCCCTGATGACTCGGTTCTTAGTCAGCATTAGGTAGTTAGCTCCCGCCGCCGGCGGTCTCTGAATAGCATCAACTTATCCACTTCCATACTTCACTATAGGCCTGTCGGGTCCCAATTCGCTACAG
>NW_027396654.1:0-66521 GCF_047715775.1 Aspergillus undulatus
CAACTTCCTCGACATCACCAATATTTGAAGATACATCCTCAATCTCGTCAAAGCCGAATAAAACATTCTCTGAATCCATATTAATACGGCTGCTGTCTTTGGTTTGTAACTGCTTATTAAGTGGTTAAGAAGCACTTTGAATATTTTATGTGGAAAATTATTAAAGGAACAAGATTGAATTTGAATTTCGTGGTATGTCGTATGGTATTTAAAAGCTGAGGTGCCGCGCCGCTCATGCCAAGCCTGGTGGGGCCGGCTTGCGGCTTCTGAGCAGCGGCACCTGACCTGTGTACTCGCGCTCCAGCGCCTTATCGATAAACCTGTGCTTATATAATCAGTACCCAGTCACCAGCCACGAGCCACCAGTCACCAAAAACCAGGAGCCACTAGCCAGTCACAAGCCACAATCATGTGACGGCCCTCCTTATCTCCTCTGATAACGATAACGCCGATAAAGCGCATCGCGTATCGCCCGTTCAGGTCGCCTGCGACACCCACAATCAACCATCCATGCGGTAAGGAAATGGTTTCCACGCCTCCCACGCGTCCCCGTCCATGAGGACACCCTCAGCTGGCTGCAGTCCTCCCCTCTTTCACCATGCCAGGCTCTCTTGAGAACGGATAGCCACGACCGGGCCCCCTCAAATGAGTCGCCTCGGTATCCCTCTCGAGCTTGATGCCACCGCCACCGATCGAGAACTCGTACGCCACAACTTCATGGTCTCGTTTAAGCCGTAGTACTACATGGGTGGATCTTTTGCGGATGAAGAAACGCTGGACGAGTGCAGTTGAGGGAGAAAGAGGCGATAAGGAGTCAGCTGTAAGATCACTAGCGATCTCGCTTCTATCCCAGATGGCTCTGATCTGGATCGAAACCATCGTTTTCTTCCTCAAGCGTCTCTGCATGGGCCACGATGATGTGACCTTAGCGGCGTCAAACAACAACCAAGCCTTTCTCGACCTCTCGCCTCTGAGCCCTGCCGAATCGTTGCCGACACCTCGGAAAGTGAGATCCCACCGCTCTTTGTCAAAGGATTCCCACGGGATAGGGAACCACAGAGTCAGTTACAAGGACTATATCTGTCCCCACTGGACGTCGGGGGATGCCGAACCAGACAGCGCCATTACGGTACATCGCCGAAGCCAGCAACATCACTGTCGCGTCTCTGTACCGTGACTTTGACGTCGACGGCACCTACGTCGTCATGACGGGATATACAGAAAGCCAACATATTTCATGGCTGTTTGATTGTAGAAAGACCGAACTCTTCATCAAAGGGGTCGCAAGCAAAGTTGGCGGACCGCTTGGAGTCATTGTCTCGTCGCATCGGACGCTATCCTGTGCTATGCTACCATCCGGCTCCCCCCCGATCGGTTCAGTACGACTAGGGCGATGAATACGTCGTCTGCCAAAGGATATTCCCCGGGACATTCTCATTGCCAGTCTTAAGTCGCTCACAATTTTAACGCTACGATTCATCGGGGGTCTGCCGTATATTGACAACGTACTTCGGGGTGTCTCTCTGCAACACACATATTAGTTGACGGCGTTGCGCTTTGGGGTAGATGGTCGACAACTGGAGACTCGCGCATTTCCTAGGCCTTCCGGTTAGGTCCATAAAGCTACTCTCCAAAACAAGTCCGAACAAAGAACAATGCGGACTCAGTCGGGCAGCCTGCCAGAATACGCAATTCGAAAACCATTTAGATGATGCCAGCCAGCCGGTCAGCTTGCCTCAGGCACACAGCTGTTCTTAACACTTCAGTATCTATCGTTCAGGCAAGCTAAATGTATACGAACCAGGCAGTAAACCAAGCTGGAGGACGCTTACATTCATAACCCAGCACTGCATACCCCCAAGAGATTACTACTTTAAGCATATCCCAAGTCAACGCCGAGTGAGTCCAGTGAATAAGTTCTATTTTAGATCCGTCGTGGGCGCCCTAGCCGTAGTATTCTGCTGGAAAACGGGGATTCCTTCGCTTGGTACCCAGAATAGTCCAGGCCAGCCCAGAGATTTTTCCGTAACCTGCGAGAGAGCTGGAGAAGCTAGGTAGACTCACGGTCCCACGAGATAGGGCCAATAAGTGCTGGTGGATTTCCCTGCCGATGTATGGCATTGAGCATATCGCCCACCTGGTATTGGTATTCTGTAGTCTTGAGCTTGAAGTTAGGCAGCGCCGTTCAGTTAAGATGGTTCCAACGGTCAGAGTAAGAGTGCCAGTGGAGACGGCGAGGATTAAGTGAACTCTCTTGTCCTAGTCTAGTCCAGTCCAGCTAAATCCTATCTCAGTTTCAGCGGAGCGTAGTCTCCGATCAAGCATAAGAAAGAGACAATGGATAGAAGGAAAGTGAGATACGTATTGTCCGATCGATCGATTGATCGATCCATGGCTCAATTCATGGATACAGCTGGAGCGAGGAAGGCCGGCCAAGAATAGGCAGAGAGAATGGAGGATAAGGGAGGATGGACCTCGCTTAAACCCTAACAGCGCGCAGGACATTATCATGCTCGACTTGGTCTGGGTCGGTTCGAGAGAGGAAAGGAGGGGGGATTGGCCTGGTAGCTCTCAAGACGAGTTACTTCCGTGGAGATCTTCTCTCAAGTCTTGGGGGTCGTTGATCGACTGATCGAGACTAAACTGAGACATTCGCCTGGTTGGTGATATCGAGCGAAGAGAACCAACAGTCGGCGTGCATATGAATGTTCATTGCTCGATGCCTAAGCAAAGGTGCGGAGAAGGTTGAAGGGTACTTCTGTACCAAGATCGCAATTCGAAGTCTACTAACATTCTCTGGAACGAAGTACAAAGTTCAGTATGATTCCTCGCTTGCGCATAGACTGTAGGAGGAAGTAGGGAGGAAAAAATAACCTCAGTCTTCGTCGTGCCAGCCTGCCTTGTCCGCGGATCCAGATCGCAGTTTCTGCAGAAATCAAGAGAGACGTCCGAGCCGGAGTGCAATATCCTCATCACAGTATGGATTCTTCAGGTAATGGCAGGCCCTGTCATTGCCCCGCGGACTTCTGCCTCGAGTGTGGTTGGATATAGCGGTAAAGCACGCAGAAAGCTCGAGATGAGATGCAAGGCGCAAACAATGCAGTCTGCATCAACCAACAGATTATTGAACCTTAAAACACAATAGCTTTCTTCAACTTGTTTCTCCTCGGTCAGCCACTGCACCAAGCCGTCTGCACGCAGCTGTGCCTAAAGTTTTCTACGTAGCTAAAGCTCGCAATCCGAAACAAGACGCAAATTACACTATACGCACGTCAGCAAGAGATTACTGGTATTGTCTCGCAGTCTGGAGACCTTAGTTGAACAATGTCTCAGCATGCACATGTACAACTGCACACTCCTTGCATGCACGTGTCTCAGATCGAGATTCGACCTCTCCAGACCCAGACCCTGATGGGCGCGAGGTGGCTGGGCCGTTAATGCTTATGCAAGGGGACACAATAGCTTACTGAAGCTTGCAGAGCTTCATGTTACAAAAGTCAATTGAGCATGGGGATGAGCGACCATTATTCAGCCACAATCTCCTTGGGCAGCATGCTATGCTGTGGTGGGGATGGGTAGTAACATGTCACGACAAAGAGCAGTGCACTGCAATGATGGGACTCAACTCAACCTGAACATTGACAACATCCATCAAGCTTACCATTTTCCCCTCTTCTCCAGAATTTTCCTTTCGGGTCGGAAGACTCTCCATCCGAGTCCGAGTGTCCCGCGGCATCTTCTAGGTGGCTAACGATATCCATGTCCATATTCATCCATATTCATTGCTGCGCCTTTCAATTCTAAATCAAAGTCAGCAGACAAGACAAAAAAGGCCAAGACCAAGAACCAGAGTCTCAGCCCCATTGTCATGAGAGAAGTTCTAAATAAAGCCCTTGTAAGTTCTCTTCAGGATGTCTTTCGCCTCTTCCTTGTTGTGGCTGTAGCTGAGACATGAAGAAAGCAGTTCCAGTGAATAGGTGAATGGTGCAAACAGGGTTTTGTGCACACACATCTAATTGCATTATTTGCTGATAGGAGAGGAAAGAGATTTCAGTGAATGGGAACGACATTCTATTCTTAGCTAAATAATCATCCACACAAGCTCATAATAAGTTCTTGCGTCGCCTCCTCAACCAGATATCGGCGTCAGTGTTGAGTCATTATATGAGGAGAAGCAGGTGATCTCACAAGTGCCCTATAGTACCCTTGGCTTCGCTCTGTGTTGGTGTTCTTCTAACAATTCCCTGCGCTCTACGTTTTGTGTTGTTCATGCCATTGCCTCAGGCATTCTTTGCAACAATGCCTCATCCGGTAATGCGAACAATGTCAAAACCAAAGACAAAGACAATGGCGAAATCAAAATCCAAAGACGATAAGCTTGCGGTTACGACTATTCCGAGGTGCTTGGGACAGCGGGCACCTTTGAGGTCTCTTACGAATTCTCCTATCCCGACTCCTCCAGTCCAACAGCTCAAGAAACACACCATGAAGTCCGAGGACCAGAAATCCTGCTCAAAGATCGAGCGGTGCATCCATGACTTAATCGAAGACCAAGCCCTTGCACGCCCTGAGCAGGAAGCAATCTGCGCACACGATGGCTGCCTCTCATACGCCGAACTTGAGAATCTCTCTTCGGGCTTAGCGAACGAGCTGATCTGCCTCGAGGCTTCAGCCGAGCAACGAGTAGCCATCATGATGAGCAAGTCCGTATGGTACCCAGTGGCCGTACTTGCGGTGCTGAAATCCGGGGCTGCATTTGTCCCGCTGGATCCGAGCCATCCAGAAGCGAGATTGAAACAACTTGCAGCTGAGACTGAGCCTTGCGCAGTTATTACTACGACCCCTTTGCTTATGCAAGCGCAAATTCTGGGCTGTTCTCGTCTTCTCACTATCGATAAGTTCGATTCTACTAGCACATACGCGGCTCCTGCTCCCGTTGCAGCAGCAAGCCCCGACAATGCTGCGTACATTATCTTCACTTCCGGGTCTACCGGGAAGCCAAAGGTATGTCCTGGCCATTTAAACCGTTTCCCGCTCCAAGTAAAGTCACATGCTAATAACGTGGCAGGGAGTGGTCGTGGAACATGCAGCTCTAGCAACAAGCGCCGTGAAACGAGGCGTCGTTTTAGGGCTTAGACCGGAGTCACGTGTCCTGCAGTACGCGCCGCATACATTCGACGTCAGTGTGGATGAGATCCTCACGACCTGGATCCACGGAGGTTGTGTGTGTGTCCCCTCTGAAAATGATCGCTTCGCAATTGAAGGCTTCATGGAGGCGGCTAAAGTGACGGCTGCACTCCTCACACCAACGTCAGCGCGAACGCTCAATCCCGACGACGTACCGAGTCTTCGCACCCTCCAAACAGGCGGCGAGGTGCTTACCGAAGATGTAAACGACAAATGGTCCGGCAGGGTCATTCTTTTTAATGTGTATGGCCCAACGGAGGCTAGTGTTGCATGCGTGATCGGCAACCGCACCGGCCTACTGGGCACCGGCAACGTTCTCGGACAGCCCGTTGGAGGAAAACTATGGGTGGTCGATCCTGACGATGTATCGCGACGCTTATCGCCAAACGAGATTGGTGAGCTTGTTATATCAGGGCCAATTCTAGCTCGAGGGTACTACCGCGACTCCGTCAGAACAGAAGCGTCGTTTGTTCGGTTGCCGAAGACCGGTGAAAGAGTCTACAGGACAGGCGACCTGGCGAGTATGGACGCCGATGGAACAATATCCTATCATGGACGCAAAGACTTGGAGATCAAGATTCGAGGACAGCGTATCAACATTGCAGAGGTGGAGAATGCGATCCTCCAGTGCGATGTAGCACACAGTGCAGTTGTTGAATACCCTCGGTCCGGACCATGCATCAGGAAGCTCACCGCGATTATTCGCATCAAAAATCCTGGTCACGAATCGGGAAAAACAGCGAAAGATCCATTCGCAAGTGCCTCGCAGCTCAGCCAAGACATGCAAACGCTTCTCCACAGCCATGTGTCTGGTATCCTACCCTCAGCAATGGTGCCGTCAAAGTGGCTTGTCCTACCCACCTTGCCGCAAATGAGTTCTGGAAAGGCCGACCGCAAGCAGGTACGTGCCTGGCTGGAAGGTATGGATGAGAAGACCCACAGTCGTCTATTCCACGGTCCAAGGACTGATTCAACACCCTCAAATGATGCTTGTCTTGCGATGTGGAGCGAGGTGTTGAAGTTGGAGCCTCAGAACATACACATGGACCAATCTTTTATTCGAAACGGCGGTGATTCGATAACTGCTATGGAAGCTCGACGCCTGTCACTGAAGGGTGGACTTGTCATTAACATTCCTGATCTCCTAGGCGGTTTGAGCCTAAACGAGATCTGCCAGAAGGCAGCTTCAACCGCTCTCCCGACATCTTCATTGACCCTGGAGAAGGACACCAACGAGCCTTTTCCCCTGTCTCCTGTTCAGAGAATGTACTTTGACAAGATGGGAGACGTCGCTCTGAACATGCAGCAACGAGTGCATGTCGATATGGCTCAGCCTGTTCACCCTGACATTATGCGCACTGCACTAAACTATGTGATTAAGAAGCATGACATGCTCGCGACCCGGTTCCTACTCCACGAGGGGACTTGGGTGCAAAGGCAGCCATTGAAAGAAGACATTGAACCTGAGTCTCAATACCACTTTTTCACAGATGCACCCGCATCACTAAGCGACTTCTGCACCGAGGCAATGGACATTGTGAACGGACCCTTACTCCACGCGCACTTGGTAACTTCAGGAAGCAGCAGACAAGCCCTGGCGCTTTGCGTACACCATCTAGTGGTTGACTTCGTGTCATGGAGAGTCATTCTGCACGATCTGCATGAGGGCTTGGTTGCAGCACAAAGTGCCACAGTCCCACAGCAGCTCAGCTCTTCGACGCTGACCTTCCAACAGTGGTCTCGAGAGGAGATCAAGTACGCGTCTTCCCTCGAACCAGCTACCGTACTGCCTTTCGGGATTGGTCCCCTTGATTTGAGCTTTTGGCAACCAGCAGGTGCACCGGCTCTCTCCAACACGTTTTCGGATGAAACTCGTTATAATTTCCGCTTGTCGGCCAGACAGACTGCTCAGCTTCTGGATAGGTTCACGATTCCGTCGTCCGTCCATCCCACAGATGTCATGATCAGCACCTTCGCGATGGCTTTCCGCCGTATCTTCCCTGAGCGCGACACGCCGAACATATTCATCGAGAGTCACGGTCGCGAACCATGGCACCCCTCACTGGATGTTTCCCAGACGGTAGGCTGGTTCACTGCCGCATATCCCATGCACCTACCAAAGGACACTTTATCTCAGCTCACCAACGCTATTCGCGCCGCCAGCGAGCGCCGGCAAGCCATCCCAAACAATGGCCATTCGTACTGGGCCTGCCGGTATCTCTCCGACGAAGGACGGAGAACATTCGGCCAGGATGTGCGACATCGCGAGATGGAAGTTGTGTTCAACTACGCAGGCACCGTCATCCAACGTGCTGCTGACCAAAAACTATTGGGAGAAAGTGTGCGCATCACTGAGGTTGGTCATCCCGAATGCTCACGATTCTCATTGTTCGACATCGCTGCAGCAATAGAGCAGCCAGAGCACCGACTTGTCATCACATACAGCTTTCCCAAGAGCATTGCACATCAAGAGCGCATCCAGGAGTTGATACAAACCCACCGAGAAATGCTCATTTTTGCAGTTGAGGAGAAGATGGAGAAGAT
This sequence comes from Aspergillus undulatus, assembly GCF_047715775.1. NCBI lineage: Eukaryota > Fungi > Ascomycota > Eurotiomycetes > Eurotiales > Aspergillaceae > Aspergillus > Aspergillus undulatus. Next base: position 7,732 of record NW_027396654.1, read on the forward strand.
GAGCATAAATGAACTGTTGTCACCGCAGCTATCGATTCCCAAGGATGTCGCTCATCAGCTTGAGGCAAGGGGGATTGACGCCGATCGTGATGTCGAGAACGTTTACGCAGCCTCTGCGATACAACAGAACATGCTCCGGAGGCAGAGATTGGAGCCATGGTGCTACCTTGTCCGAGGAACATGGACTGTGGACAAATCCACTGAGGGCTCGCCATCCGTTGATATGCATCGTTTGGCGAAAGCATGGTCTGAAGTTGTACGCCGGCATTCGACTCTGAGAACGGTCTTTCTATACAGCCAAGAACAGCAGCAGTTTAGTTCAGTCGCTCTTCACGATGTTCAGTCATCCATCATAGTGCGGCAATCTTCGGGGACCGACTGCAGTTCGCTCTGCCGTGAACCAGAGACCCTGGGTCCACCGCATCGCATGGTGCTGCAGGAATTGGGTGATGGACGCGTGGAGTGCCAGCTCGAATTTAGCCATGCCATCATTGATGCAGCCTCTCGATCAACAATTATACAAGACTTGGCGGATGCATACGAAGGAAAGCTCGAGCACCGTACGCTAGACTCGCCGCCATTTTGGACGTATGCGAGCCGGACTCAAACTGCAGGGAATCACTCCGACTCCTCCACCGCCCTTCAGAAGGACAGGCCTTTTGTCGGACGCGTAGTCTCCCTTGCAGTTGACTTGGCATGCTCTGGTACTTCCATTTTCGACGCCTGCAAGACAAATGGAATCACGATGTCCAGCTTCTTCATGGCAGCTTGGTCTGGTGTACTGTCGCAAAACCTCAACAACCATGCAGTCTCCTTTGATTATGTACAATCTGACAGATCTGTGGATATCCCAGGTATTGAGCAGGCCGTTGGCCCATACCTTCGACTACCAGCATGCGAGGTGGTCGTTGAGCCGGGTATGTCTGCAGTGGAGCTAGCTCGGCTCGTCCAGGCACAGCGCGCAGTTTCCCAGCAATCAGGCTTTGATCTCCCGAGCTTGCCAACTTCTAAGCAAGGGTATACCAGCCTCGTGAATATCCGCAACAGCGGCACCGAGAGCTTGAACTTAGTTTCCGGAGAAGTACGGTGGAGCCTGACCAGTTTCAACGACCCATGGGATTACGACCTCATTTTTGCGGTAAACCTCAGGCACTCACAGGTACTAGGATGCTCCATCGATTATGCGGAGGGCACAGTGTCCGCACAAGTAGCATCTGGGTTTGCCAAGAGTCTGAGCACCAAGGTGGAGAGAATGATGCAGGAAATGATGTAGAGCACTTCGCATTGCGTTGAACGTGGCATGTTTTGGTATTGGGTCATATATTTAGGTAATTTCTTCGAATGGTGTGGACTTCTCCTTGCATATGGTGGCTGTGGACATCATTAATTCTTTGTTTAATGAAAGTATGTTAAGATCTAGATCTCGTCTCACCGCGTTTTCCATGCGTCGGGCTTACTCATGGTTATCCCTGGCCTTTTTTGCCGTGCAGGGCGGGTTATGGAGATATAAGCTGAGCCCATGGCAGCTGGGAAGAACAAAGTAGTGTTGACAAGTGGTGCGAAGATGCTGACCAATACCAACCTTCCTATATGGGCCATTCTGTTGGCGTTGGCCCTCGTCTGCTGCCTGGGACTCTGTGTCAATAGACTAGTCTTCAGTCCAATCGTCAGATTCCCCGGGCCCAGATTAGCCGCTGTAACCTTCTGGTACGAATTTTATTATGATGTAGTTCAGCGAGGGCAGTATTTTCGAGAGATCGAAAAGATGCACCAACGATATGGCATGATGTCCCCTTCGTCTGGGTTGTGTGCGCGCTCACTGACCATCCCATAGGACCTGTTGTTCGCATAAATCCTTTCGAGCTTCATGTGCAAGACCCCGACTTCTACCCAGTCCTATACACAGGGCCGACGCACCGACGCCATAAATGGCCATGGGCTGCCAGGATGTTCGGCAACAATACATCGGCTTTCTCGACAGTTGCGCACGATCACCACCGGCTTCGTCGTTCGGCTTTGAACCCTCTTTTCTCACGAACAGCGATCCAGCGCATGACTCCGAGGATTCAAAATCGGCTTCGACAACTGTGCCACAGACTAGACGGAATCTCAGCCTCCTGGGGAGTGGTGGACTTGGGTTTGGCATTCACTGTGTTCGCGGCAGATGTCATCACTGAGTACTGTTTTGGACGCTCACTAGACTTGGTCCACAGCCCAAACTTTGCAGCAGACTGGGTGGAGATGGTAGCGGCACCCTCGGAACTGGGGCACTTGGTGAAACAATGCCCATGGATCTTACCACTACTATGGTGGTTCCCTCGATGGGCGGTGCGGGCCATAGTGCCTGGAGTTGCACTTTTATATCAGATCCAGGAGGTTTGTACACTTCTCAGCTTCATGGGGTCAATGGCTGACCGATGCAGAGAATGAGCAGACAAATCCAGCCTTTGGCTGAGCGGAAGCCAAAGAATAAAAATTCACGCCCCACGACAGTCTTCGATATTCTCTTAGCAGGTGACTTGCCTCCGGCTGAGAAGACAGTGCAACGATTGAAAGGCGAAGGGCAAACGATAATCGGCGCTGGGACGCTGACCACTGGGAATGCTCTGAAGACCATGGTTTTCCATATCCAGGCAAATCCTCACATTCTGCAAAGCCTCCGAACAGAGCTTGACACCGCATTGTCAGACGTCGACCCCTTGAACATGCCCGACTCGACCCACCTCGAACGCCTTCCATACCTCACATCGTGTATTTGGGAAGGTCTCCGACTGGCTTATGGAGTGACTCACAGGCTCCAGCTGATCGCCGAGGAACCGCTCAATTGTGCCGGAAAGGAAATACCCGCCGGAACGCCTGTGGGCATGACCTCGATATTCATGCACGACAACCCCGTCGTTTTCCCAGATCCACGCACATTCCGTCCAGAGCGCTGGCTGGGGATGGACCCTGAGACTCGAGGCAAGATCATGGGTCGACATTTTGTGCCTTTCAGTAAAGGGTCTCGGATGTGTTTGGGTATGCACCTGGCATATGCTGAGCTGTATCTCGTGCTCGCAACGGTCTTTCGACGGTATGAGGTGCAGCTGATGGGCGTGACACGGGACGATATCGACATGGCGCACGACTTCTTTGACCCAGCACCGAAGCAGGATTCCAAGGGATTGATAGTGAGACTTGGGCGCAGAGCCCAGTTCCAGGAGCACACGCAGCTGTCTGGTCAGAGTTGCTAGAGGAGGCTGAGTGGTATTGAGGAAGGCGCGATGGGTTAGCTCCGCGTTGTGCACGTGACCATCAAGTCCTCCCACCTTGGAAGGAGCTGCTATACACCTAGTAACTGCACTATACACACCCAAATAACACTTCATTAGCACTGCCTATGAGTATCTGTAACAGACTTTTCTCTATATATATGATACGTTGCCTAACACATTTGACAGATATCGGCGGGGCTAGTGGACCGATCGGCCGAGGAGTGCACACCTCATTATACATATTTTGGTCCAAGGACTTGGCTGGTGGACACTATCCGTTGTGCCGTCAAAGAACAGTGGATTGGGTGCTGTTGATAGCCCGACAGGCGAGTGTACAGCTACGACAGGGGACATTTGAGTACTTGCACAAAACAGCCATCCAGGCAGAATTCGCAATTATCGTGTTCAAGCTTCTGCTATACCGTGGAACCTCAATGTCAAAGTTACATAGAGCGTAAGTGCAATACCACGCTAAGCGTAAGGAATACCCGATTGGGCGTAGCGTACTGATAGAGATAACAGAAAAAAAATCCAACGGAATTCCAATCTCATCAGCTTCATCAGCCAACACTCCGGGCACCTGAGCGATCGCGGAGTCAATCGCCAATCTCTACCTACCCTCGACTGACTCCTTCCGGCCTCTCCCAGCCATGGCGGCCCCCGTCCTCCCCCCGACGCAGGTCAAGCTGCCTGAGCTGCCCGCATCGCCATTAAGCCCAGAGCAACTCCACTGGAAGACCTTCAAGAATCCTCTCCTCATCCCCTCGCCAGCAAATGGTCCAGTCAACTTCATCACACAGCCCGCCGCGCCGTCATCCGCGTCTGCCTTTCCCTCCCTCACACAGCCCCCCGACATCTTCACCGTTACGACGGGCGCCCGCGTCCAAATCTACTCCATCCGCACACGCAAACTCCTCCGCTCGATAACACGGTTCGACGACACAGCGCGCGGCACAGATGTCCGTCCCGATGGCAGGATCCTCGTCGCTGGTGATGATACAGGCACGATACAGGTGTTTGACGTGAGTTCGCGGGCGATCTTGAAGACGTGGAAGGACCACAAGCAGCCAGTCTGGGTGACAAAGTTTTCGCCTAGCGACCCGACGTGCGTTCTCTCTGCAAGTGACGACCGGACAGTGCGGTTATGGGATTTGCCGAGCGAGAGTAGTGTCAAGAGCTTCGTGGGCCACTCCGACTACGTGCGCAGTGCGGCTTTCATGCCGGGCTCGCTGGCTTCATCGGGCTCTTTAATCTCCGGTAGTTATGACAGGACGGTACGCTTGTGGGATCCTCGTGTGGAGGGACGATCCGCCATGACGTTCAAGATGGGTGCGCCGCTGGAAACTGTTCTTCCCATGCCGACTGGGACGACGGTGCTGGCTGCGGCGGACAACAAGATTGCTGTGCTGGATATCGTTGCTGGAAAGCCATTGCACATGATTCAGAGCCACCAAAAGACGGTCACTTCGTTATCTCTAGCTTCAGATGGAACGCGGTTACTGAGCGGTGCGCTCGACGGCCACTTGAAGATCCACGAAACAACAGGCTGGAATGTCGTCGCGGGCTTCAAATACCAATCGCCAATCCTGTCACTATGCGCCATCACCTCCGGCACAGCACGAGAAGACAAGCACATCGCAGTTGGTATGCAGTCGGGACTGCTATCCGTCAAAACCCGACTCTCAGGCCAACAAAAAGCGCGCGAGCGCGAGCGCAAGAAGGAAATGGAAGCGCTACTAGCCGGCAAAATTGAAGAACACGACCGCAAGATGAAGAAACGCCAAGGCACCGCGCAAGCGCGCCGATGGCGCGGTCTCGATTTCGTCGGCGAGGGCGTCGACATCATCATCGAGGGCAACGAAGCCCGCCGCCGCAAGAAGGAGAAGGGGTGGGAAATCGATCTTCGCAAGGGCCGCTACGGCATTGCCCTCGACAAGGTCCTTGAGTCGAATGATAAAATCGCACAGCTTACTCTCTTCTCGGAGCTGCGGCATCGCTCGGCGCTGCGCGCTTCCCTGGCTGGGAGGGACGAGGTCACACTCCAGCCGGTGCTGCAGTGGGTATACAAGCATATTATGGAGCCGAGACTTGTAGGCCTGAGCGTGGAGGTTGCGATGAACGTACTGGACATCTATTCTGGGAATCTGGGGCAGTCCGAGCAGATTGATCAGATGGTGGAGCGGTTACACTATCGTGTCCGCGAGGAAGTGGACTTTGCGCATCGGGCGTTCGAGACGAAGGGAATGCTGGATATGTTGCGTGCTTGACCAAACCATACCATGACATAGATATCGATCATTTACACGGCCTGGAGTTTAGGTGGGATGGAAAAGGACTGGACTTGACTTGTATAGCACATAATGCAATGAATACTGGATCGAAATTCACTGAAACAACCTCGAAAACCCCCCCGCCGGCGGCTGCAACCAATTCCGCCTATCGTACTCCCACCCACTTGCCCCCTCAATAACATGAAACGTATACGCAAACCGACTCTTATCCCCGGTATTCTTCTCACTCTTATGCAGCACATTCCCATGAATAAGGACCAGCGAGCCGGCCTTGATATCAACCACATCTGGCTCCCCCAAACCCGCATCCCCGTCTTCTTCAACCTGTAAATCTTTGGGATATTGAGCCCCCTCATTCCCCACAAACTCCGTCCCACAAACCTCACCCGAAGCATTATACCTCCTCACGAACCGCCTCTTAATCCCCCCCGACACCTTCCGATGAGAACCAGGATAGAATCCCAACGTCGCGTTCCCGACCCTGGCATCCTGCAATGCAATCCAGAACCCGACGGCGCTTGGCGGGCTTGTATACAAGAACTCGCTATCCCTGTGCGGCGGAACCGCACCCCCGATACCCGGCTGCTTAAGGATAACCATACTCTGCAACACCCTGGGGTCACGAAACCCCAGGTCCCGCGCTATATCCGCATTCCGGCTCGAAAGGGTAACCTCGCTGAATGGTTTGTTCAGAGTTGGATCATGTAGTGCGTGCCCGATTTTATTCACGGCTTCTTCCTTTGGTCGTGTGAGTTGGGAGTCTTTGACTGCGTCCGGCTCGAAGAAGAATCGAATTTTGTCGCCGCTGTTTAGGAAGTAGTCGTCGCCGACGTGCGGTTTATCGTCCTTTTCGTCATCGCCCGTCGTGAATTGGGTCAATGGGTGGGAGGAGAGGTCGAAGGAAGAGAGGAGGGAGTTTGTTTCGGTTATGAGGGCGTTGGTTTGGGATGTGTTTAGGTAGTCGGGTATCACGAGGTAGCCATTTTCGTGGAATTGGGTGAGTTGGTCTGGAGTGAGGAAGGGCATTTTGTTGGTTTTCCTGCCTCTTCTTCGGGAGTGAGGTGGTGTAGAGAAAGAGGAAGCGGTCCGATGGCGGGGAGAATGTTTGGTGCGCTTATATGCGGGGTTCCGGATTGGACAGTGATACTCCGTTTGGGCATAGCGTGGTGCATTTCCCAAGTGTAGATACAAAGTATCTGAAGGTGATCCAACGAGATGAGATCAGTTGATGCTCAGTATCTGATTCATCCAGCTTTGCATCATGGTTACCCACCTGCTCTTGGTCAGTTGCACAGGAACCCAGCCATGACATCAACCCTCGCCACTGGCAGTCTATATATCCAACCGCGACCCTCGCCATGCCCGTACCTTTCACTCAATAATACAATACCATATCAAACTCGATATATGAGTCAAGCCAAACCAATAACCTCACGTTCATCAATTACTCAATAAGTCAACCACACAATGCCCACCTCCTCATCAACCTCAACCTCCTTCTACTCCTCCTCCTCTACGTCCTCCAACGGCCACGAATACTCCACCGGCCACCGCTACCAAACAGTCAGTCACACCGACCCCGACGGGACAACCACCGTGCGCACGATCATGCAGGACATGGGGCAGCCCGTTATCGTTGAAGAACATCGATACGACCAGACCGGTCGCGAACTTGCGGCTCTCCCGGATGCGAAGAGTGAGGGGGTTAGGAGGATCGAAGATGTGGGGGATTTAGATGAGGATGTCGATGCGGAGGGGGAGTTTGTTGAGGAGTTTGTTGAGGAGCCTGACACTGGAAGCAAGTCGACGGGGAGGAGGGTCTAAGGATTGGATGAATAGGATGGGATATCCAGGTGTGATGTGATGATTAAAGATGGGGATGATTTGATGATTTATGGACTTATATGTACTCTTAATATGAATCGATATCATAACTTAGCGTCTTCCTCGATTATGAGTCTTAACCTCCACCTAGCTGCGTGGTTGATATGGTGTTGTCGACTATGCCTAGTTGCCTACCGAGCATAGCGGGCCTGGTATCTTGACAAGAACAGACTCCAGCCTCGTCATAAGTATGCTTTGCTCACAACTGGCTTCGTGGTGCCCCCAGATCAACCGCCAACGAGTCTACTAGCTCGCGAACTCTCAGGGCTGCCCCATAGCTGTAGACATATCCCAAACTACCAAACCGTACGCATGCACAACACCCCCTTCGGCCTCAGCCTCCAGGCGGTACCCCCGGCCTTTCCTTCCGGCCGAAATGACACAATGTCCTTCGCTGTCTCCATACTAGCCCAGTTCTGGTTCTCGTCTCCCGGGAGATCGTGGGCAATTATAGTCACTTGATAGCCCGCGCCGTTGAGGACGAGAGTTGAATGAAGACCAATGACACCTGGGCCGATGATTGTCACGTCCATTTTACTTTATTGCTGTGGCCTGCGCCGACAGTTTAGGCGAGCTTTCAGCAGCAATATGAGAGAGGATTTATATTGTACCGTCATCTGGTACGGAACGGCCTTCCTGCTAGGGGTCGTCGTCGGCTCTATCTAGAGACAACCTGAAGAGGGAGGGGGCTCAATGACCAGATAAGCACTTGTTGGAGAAGCCTCGGAACGACTTTCATGTTTCCATTTTTAGGGTCCCCATCGATCTCCTCCATGGCAGACCAGGCTTTGAGAGACCCGTCTTTTGGGTATACATTGGGGGCTTCTTGGCTTAGGCAATTATGTGGGAGTGTGTATAGAAGTATTACGACTTCATTCTTCCTGTCTCATGCCTAGGCGAACAGTCAATCTAGCCATACAGGCAATCCCTTTCTCACCAAAAAGAATGAATCCAACGGAGAGGGTATACATCGTTCATTCACTCCATGCTATGCGACAAGATCATATCCAGACTCCTTAACGGCCACCGCAAGCCGCTCCTTCAATCCCCCCCTCATGCATAACAAACGGCTTCCGCAACCCCTCCCCCCGTCTTCCACCCCCTCAGGTCCATCCCAGTCTTAACACCCGCCGAATAATTCCCCGCCTCAAGCAACTTGGAAACAGGGAAAATCTTCTCCCACAGCGCCCCGTCCTCCTTCAGGTCGTTTTCGATTAAGCTCGTAGAGTGTAATTCCATGCACATGGTGTACATAGATTTATGTTAACATCTTTGACAAAGCAGCTAAGAGTCACTGAACAGTGTCAATGTGAACAGAGGACGGGGTATAGTAGAGTAAGCAGATGCTGGGGAGATCCAATACAACCAGATAGCTAGGCATTAGCTTAACTATCCTCCATCCGCTCAGGCCAAACAGCCTTTAAGACTGGCTTTTCGGTCCACCTAGGTAGCGGTACTACACTACATTGTCTCGCCATCACCTCAGCAGATGACCTAACTCACACGGCCAGCCCTCTCAATGTAGCAATATCTGGAATAGGCCCGGGTAGGAAGGATATGCTTTCAGTTTTTTTTGCACGTTGATTGGCCTACCTAGCCTCCGACCGTCGCCGGCGATGTCATCCACTCTTCCAGTCATTCATCAAGGCAACCTCAGCCTCCCCTCGCCCCTCCGCGACTTCAACCTCTCCACATACTTCGGCAGCTCATAGGCCCAGTAGCAAAGCATCCCAGCGACAAATCCAACAGCATCATTCTTGAATCCGACAAGCAATCCTACGGTTACCATCATAACCATCCACCTCTTCCCCCGCTCTTCCTCACTCAGACTCCTCGACTCACCATCAACATGAGCCCCCAGATCCCTCGCACCAGCCGTATTCAAGCTTTCCCCGACCCTGACAAGCTCTAACCCTGCCGCAATAACCATCACAGCGAGCAAAGCCTTGGGGAATCGATGAAGGAGGTCAACGAGACTCTCACCAAAGAGAAGGCCGACGACGAGTTTAACCACACCCAAAAAGATAACACTTGCCCCCGACCGCGCGCCAAAGCGGTACTGCGCCGCTAAACCGCCCGACCCATGGCAGACGGGCATAGCACCGAACCAAACGCCAATTAGGTTCATGAGGGAGACGCTCAGCCCAATTGCCGTTACGGAGGGCGTTGGGACCGAGGGAAGCAAGTCGGCTGCGAGATGAACGACCGCGACGACGGAGTTGAGTGTTGTGAGCGGGAGTTGGCCGAGGCCTGCGTCTATGGCGCCGTGGGTCCATTGGTGGCCGGTTGGTACGACGATAGAAGGATGCCAGAGGGGGAAAGAGGGGAGGGAGCTCTTTAAGGCGCTGCGGATGATGGCTAGGACTAGACCGATTATGAAGACGACAAGGGCATAGGGGAGTCGACGGGGCGTGGAATTCGTGAGGAGCAGCGCGACGAACACTCCGATTGCCCAGAGGCGATTATCGGCCCACGAGGGATGGATCCAGCCTAGGTCGCGAAGAGTCGTGCAGGCTGCCATGACAAGGGACAGTCCAGCTCCAACTTGAATACCCTTGACGACGGGAATGGGGATGACGCGGGTGAACCATTGCAGTAGGCCCGTGATACTTCCGACGAAGAGCACTGCAGCTACAAATATACCTGCGGCTGCGATGGAGCCGGGGGAGAAAGACCGCGCGATCGCAACGGCGGCAATGGCCTTCATGGGCTGGACGGGAAGCGGGATACCGAAGACGAGCCCGGTGAGGATGTTGAAAATGCCAGAGAAGATCAGCGTGCTAGCTAATGACACTGTCCCATTTGCAGCGAGAGCTAGTGCAATGGGGAGAAAGGTCCCCAGGTCTCCGAGCGAGCCAGCGATCTCCGAGACATAGTGATGCTTGAAGGTGGAGATGTTGTATTCGGTGATTGATTGAAGTCGGGAGCGGAGAGTCATCTGTTGTCGGTTAATAGCAAAATAATGAACTGGCGGCCATGTACTTATAGAATAATGGGATGCGTACCTTGAACAGACTGAACCACTGGACTCTGAGAGAGAGATGTAAGCTGCAGTTGCAGTTGGAGTTGGAGACGGTGGGATGCTCTTACTCTCTTATACATGCAGCCCGCGCTAAACCCGATCAAGCACTTTAAGTCCGAGCTGCGCCATGACGTACCTTATCTCCACGTGATCAATGTCACCCGTGACCCCAGGACCCCGTGACTCTTCCGGGGAAAACACCAGCAAGGGTGGAAGTCGATGCTGTCTGCTCTCATCACACAGCATGTCAGCTACAGTCTATGCTTCTTCTCTGCTCCTCATACTCTAGAAGCTGATCTCTCGCCAGAAACGCTTGTTAGATCGTTGAGCCAACAGCTCTCAGCTCAGCTGCCTGAACTCCGACACATCCGCACTTCAGCAACGCACAGTGAATCGGGTCAATTACTGTTCATGGTGTATCTTCTGGAGGATCTTGATCGAAAATTTTGCGGCTATCAAACTATAGATGGAAAAGAACTCGTTAGTCGACATTGTGGGCAAATTCCAGGATTCATTCCTTCAATTAGCCTTGGTGAGATATTGCCAGCTACTACGAGCTAATATACTGGGCCTGAAACCCCAGTATACTGCTGAGCCCAAGTGCTGATTTCCTTGATACTTTGCTCGTTCGCTCCACTGACGGTAGAACAACTGCGTCGCGGAGTGCGGTTTATGGCCATGGAATTCAACGACGTCCTACCCACCATTACCCACGATTCCAGGCACTCTGCCACCGTCGATAAGAAGTCCCAGATGAGTATCGTTCTCACAACTACTTTGCGGTTCATTTGAGATCGGAAGTTGGTCCCCAGTGTCGATCCGGCGTCAACCCACCACACGATCTTTATGAGCTGCCTCTCATGTCTCGTTGACTTCGCGCTCCTACTAGTTCCAGGCGGCGAATCCATACGCTGCTTCCCGTGTTGGCAAGTTCCTATGACTGAATCAGACGTCGCAATCACTCAATCCCATGGCCTTGTTCGCTCTGATCCGTTGATCGAAAGTCTTCGTGATTTCGTAGTCATGCTTCTGCCGGTAATCCCCGGAGTTTATGGAGCGAGAGCAGCCTTGCAGTCCACAAAAGGGATCGTAGATCTACGTACTGGGGCCGCTCCTCGGAGACCGCGGAGCTGCAAGACCACCAGAATGATACGCGACCCGCGGGACCCGACAACCTGGATAATTATACATAATCCAGTCTCATACATTTGGTGAAACAAGATAGCAGTTTGTGAAACAGGATTCGTCCCTTATTGTCCTTTCATCTCTTCAACTATCGACATTCGTTTCTAACTCATGGCTGGCCCCAGGGACCCTTCTACTAACGAGGGGGAGGTCCCGATACCAGAGCCTTCTGGCGTCCCGTTTCTAGGAAATATTGGCGAGTTCAAATCAGAGGATTCGTTGCAAGATTTGCTTCGTCTTCACGATGCATATGGTATAGCGCGAACCTGGTTCGAATATTGAAAGTAACTAACCCACGTGCAGGTGACATATATCGCTTGCGTTTTCCTGGCTCCAAGACCATGGTTTTACTAGGATCACAGGAACTAATCAATGAGGCCTGCGACGAAAGCAGATTTTGCAAGTCCATCAACTCGGAACTTGGCGAGGTTCGCCATCTTGTCAACGACGGACTATTCACAGCGAAGGACGGTGAGGAGAATTGGGGCATTGCACATCGAATTCTACTCCCTGCCTTTGGGCCCGTGGCGATCAGGGAGATGTTCCCCGAGATGCTCGATGTGGTGACCCAGCTCGTACTGAAATGGGCAAGACACGGCGCCGCCACCCCTATCGCGGTCACGGAGGACTTCACACGACTGGCTCTGGACACAATCGCTCTGTGCAGTATGAACTTTCGCTTCAATTCCTTCTACCGGGAGAGCCTACACCCCTTTGTTCACAACATGGGTGATGTTCTCGTCGAAGCTGGCAACCGATACTCGAGGCCTGCGATGGCGAAACTATTTTACCGCGCAGTGACTAAGAAATTCCACAGAGACATCAAGCAGATGAGGGATATCTCCGATGAGATTGTCCAAAAACGCAGGGTCGATACTAGCAACGAAAAGAGGGATCTTCTAGCGGCAATGATGAACGGTGTAGATCCTAAAACAGGGAAGAAGATGAGCGATTCAAGCATCACGGATAATCTGATTACCTTCTTGATTGCCGGCCACGAAACGACTTCTGGCACTTTGTCATTCTTTTTCTATGAGATTCTTAAAAACCCGGACTGTTATCTGAAGGCTCAAGAGGAGGTCGACGAGGTAATGGGGCGTGATCCCATCACCATCCATAAGATCTTCAAGCTCAAATACATCCCAGCCGTGAGTGCCTGTCCCTTCATGCGTCGAATAACAACTAATTGATTAACAGGCCCTTCGTGAAACGCTTCGGCTCTGCTCTCCAATTCCAGGTATTACCGTGGAGCCGTTGGCAGACACACTCCTGGGCGGGAAATATCACGTTCACAAGGGTGAAGTTCTCGCCCCATTTTTCACCCGATCCCATCTTGACCCTAGGGTGTACGGCGAGGATGCTGACAAGTTCAAGCCTGAAAGAATGCTTGATGAGAACTCTAAAAGCCTGCAAAAAGAATTTCCCAACTGTTGGAAGCCTTTTGGCAATGGTTCTCGCGCCTGTATTGGCCGGCCGTTTGCGTGGCAAGAAATGCTGCTGGCTGTCTCTATACTCTTGCAGAACTTTACATTTTCCATGGATGACCCCAAGTACAGGCTGCGGCTGGTGGAAACTCTTACCATTAAACCTAAGGATCTGCGTGTCAGGGCTTCCTTGCGACACGGCATGTCCCCCCTTGACCTCGAGCATAGATTGAGCGGAGCCCGGGGCGTAACGACCTCTGAGGAGAATGCAAATGCTGCATCCTTTAGCAAGGGCCATGGTTGCACCAATAGCAAGAGGACCGCACTTCGCATCTTCTACGGCTCCAACAGTGGTACATGCGAGACCCTCGCGCGCCGACTAGCTGCCGACGCGCCTTCCCAAGGGTTCAGAGCAGAGATTGTTGAGTCTCTCGACCAAGCTAGAGACAGTCTCCGCCCCGGCGAACCAGTCATTATTGTTACCTCGTCCTATGAAGGACAACCACCCGATAATGCGGCTCAATTTGTTTCTTGGCTTTGTGGACTCAAGGCTGACGATTCCATTTCTATGGCGGGGGTCCAGTACGCAGTGTATGGAGTGGGAAACCGTGAATGGGCTCGCACGTTCCACAGAATACCAAAACTCATTGACTCTGCTCTAGCGGACCACGGCGCGGAGCGCATCACTGCGATCGGTCTTACAGATACACATGACAGGGACTCGTTTACTGATTTTGAAAGCTGGGAAGAGAATGCTCTCTGGCCCGCCTTGAAGAAGTTTGGGCAGCAACATCAACACCGCACAACATCAGCCAATCTGGAGGTTCAGGTGCTGTCGCCTCGCTGCTCTACTCTACGGCAAGATCTGAGCGAAGCCATTGTTGCAGATGCCAGGGCCCTTTGCGGGCCCACTGACGCTGCTTCAAAGAGGCATCTCGAGATCAAGCTCCCTACAAACACGTCCTATCGCGCGGGCGACTATCTTTGCGTTCTTCCGATTAGTGCTCGAGAAACCGTGGCCCGGGCTTTCCGCCGCTTCAGACTATCGTGGGATGCCGTTCTACTGATTGTCGGAGAGCGCCAAGTTGCACTACCGATGAAGCAACAGACGTCGGCTTGGGATATTTTCAGTGCATACCTAGAGCTGGGCCAGCCAGCCACAAGGAAGGACATTCTGACTCTCGCGGAATTTTCTCCGGCGTATAGTGATCAACAGAAACTGGGAAGCTTAGCCGGGGAGCAATTTGACAGGGAGATCATGCGCAAGCGCACCTCCATCCTCGATCTGCTTGAACTCTTCCCCAACGTCCAACTGCCCCTGGAGTTGTTCCTTACCATGCTACCGCCGATGCGCATCCGGCAATAGTGAGTCGGCTCCTTCCATTTTGATTACTACTGCTACAGCAGTACTAACACACCCCCTACCAGCTCCATCTCATCGTCCCCGCTTATGCACCCACACCATGTCTCCATTACATACTCTGTCCTCGACGAGCCATCGCTATCAGGTCAAGGACGACACATGGGCGTCGCCACCACCTACCTCTCTCAGTTGTCCGTAAATGACATGGTCCACGTCGCCGTCCGCCCCTCCCACACCGCGTTCCATCTCCCTCTAACCCCCGGGACAACACCAATCATCTGCGTTGCCGCAGGCACAGGCATCGGGCCCTTTCGCGGCTTCATCCAGGAGCGGTCGGCGCAAATCGCTACCGGCAGACATCTGGCGCCAGCTGTGCTCTTCTTCGCCTGTCGCAGCCGCGCCGATGACCTATACCGCGAGGAATTCGATTGGTACGAAGAGCAGGGGGCGGTAGTTATCAAGAGGGCGTACTCACGTGAAACGGAGACGGAAACGGACACAAACGGTGAGTCGGCGGGCTGCAAATACGTTCAGCACCGGATGATGAAAGATAAGGAGACAATTTGGGAGCTCTGGGAGAAGGGCGCGAAGCTCTATGTCTGTGGCAGTCGGGAGGTGGGCGCGGCTGTTGAGACAGCTTGTGTTGGGCTCTTGAAGGAGCTTAAGGGTTTGACTGATGAAGCGGCTAGAAAGCTTTTGGAACAGGTCCGGAACGAGAGGTTTGTCATGGATATTTTCACGTAGAGCGCAATCACAGCTATGGTTTTTTTTTTTTTTTTTTTTTTTTTTTTTGGTTGAGTCATGAGTTTACCTTTCCATCAACTCCGTTGACCTACGGGGTACAGGTTTACGAGCAGCAAAAATGATATGTAGGCTACGTAGCCCTATTCAGCCTATGCTAACAAGGGCAAGGAAAAGGAAGAGTATGGGGTTTTGCAAGAACTGAACCAGCGCCAGATACCTTGATCAGCAAACTTGACCAGTTGTCCTCTAAAGCCCGCTTAGTACGGACCACGAGGACACCGGCCCTTGTACGATCAAGTGTTTTCTCAGCTCATAGTCCCTTACTTCAAGATTACTACCAATCTCCCATCGCACCTAGGGTCTAACAGACGGAGAACGCTCGATCATGGCTTTAAATCTGCAAGGGCACATATCCCGTATCATGATGGACTGCATCCCTAGCAGCTAACACTTGAAACAGAAAATTCTCATCTCCTTGCCTCTGTTCAGCTCCCGGACGGATCACGTCCGATCTGCGTCGCACGAGCATCCCCACGGGCTAGTATGAGAATAAGCCGGCGACTTCTCCAACTCTCTGGATCTTATATATAATCACCGGCCTCGCTCCTACCTTATCAATGGGCTTACCAAGATCAGCCCGTCTACACCATGTCCAACGTCGAAGAGCGCGGTAAAGTCGCCGCCGAGGTGTCAACCGAAAATGGAAGTGAATTGGCGAGAGCCTTCAAAGGCCGTCAAGTCGCCATGCTGGCTATCGCTTGTTCGATGGGAACAGGTCTTGTTATCGGTTCTGGCACGGCGTTAACGCGTGGTGGGCCGGCGAATTTGTTGATTGCTTACGTTCTTATTGGGATCTCGGTCTTCTTCGTCATGACGGCCCTGGGTGAGATGGCGACGTATATCCCAATGAACAAGGGGTTCTCTGGATATGCGGGTCGGTATGCGCATCCTGCTTTGGGGTGAGTACTATGAACGTTCTTTGCGGATTTACTTGACCGGTCTTTTTCTAGATTTGCTACGGGGTGGAATTACTTCTTGAGTTATGCTATTGGAACGCCTACGAATCTTACCGCAGCAGGTCTAATAGTCCACTACTGGCGGCCGGACCTGAATGTGGCTATCTGGATCACAATATTCGGCGCTGCGATCATCCTCATCAACGTCCGTCAGCCCTAACCTGAATTATCAAGCCAGCAAAACCAACTCAATTCGTCCAGGTCCTACACGTCAACTACTTCGGCGAATCCGAGTTCATTCTCAGCTGCATCAAAATCGTGATCATAACAATGCTAATCCTAAGCTGCTTCATCATTTCCGCCGGCGGATCCCCCAGCGGCGAAACGATCGGCTTCGCATACTGGCACGAACCAGGCTCATTTGGGCAATACCTGCTCGACGGCCAAAAAGGATATCTACTGGGCTGGTGGGCCTGCATGATCCAAGCATGCTTCACATACACGGGGACCGAAGTCGTCGGAATGGCCTTTGGCGAGGCCAGCAACCCCCGCAAGACCATCCCCGTCGCCATCCGGCAGACCTTTTGGCGGATTCTTATCTTCTACATTATTGGCGCCTGGGCACTGACCATGGCTGTTCCATATACAGATCCGGAACTCGTCGATGCAACTCAGCAATCTACCTCTGCCGCGGCATCGCCTTTTGTCGTTGCGATCTCGTCAGCGGGGATTAAGGTCCTCCCGGATATTGTCAATGCAGGGCTTCTCGTTTTCGTCCTGAGTGCTTCTGCTTCGGATATCTATTGCGCGTCTCGCTCGTTGTATGGGCTCGCTAAGGACGGTCAGGCACCGAGGATCTTTGCGAAGACATTGCAGAGCGGCGTACCGATTTATGGTGTTGCTGTTGCGGTGCTCTTCTGTTTTCTCGGATACATGAACGCTGCGAAATCGGCGTCTACTGTGTTCGACTATTTCGTTACGCTGACTACTATCTTTGCGCTTCTGAATTGGCTCAGCATTTTACTTTCGTACCTTAATTTTCGACGCGGTTTGAACGCCCAGGGGATTTGTCTTGAGGGGGTGTCATACTTTGGTATACTCCAGCCTTATGGGGCTTACTTTTCGCTCTTGATCACCGTGCTCTGCATTATCTTTTCTGGTACGTCTACACCCATCTCACCCAATTCAACCCCCCAAGTGAAACAAAATATCTAACATCAGCACCCACAGGATACGACACATTTATCCCCCACTTCAAAGCCGATACATTTATCCTCCGATATATCGGGATAGTAGTATACGTGGGCAACTTCCTCTTCTGGCGATTCTGGAAGGATGCACGCCGTGTTCTACCGCGGGATATGGATTTGATGACGGGGCTGGGTGGTTTTGTGCTTGATGGTGTGCCGGGTTCTGGTGATACGGAGAAGAGTGCGGTTGAGATCGAGGCTAGAGAGGTCAAGGTCAAGACTGATGTGGACGTGGATAATGGAGATAGAGATAGAGATCGGGGGGTTACGACTATTGGGGAGGATGGGAGGGTTCTGAGCTGAGCTATGGCATGTAGTTGAGTAGCTTGCAATGAGCAATTATGGTACTTCCTTCGTACTCCATGCATACAGAAAACATTGGGCCCACCTGGGGTACCTAACGGACATATATGACACATTCTGGCAGCCCGGTTCTGAGACCATGTTCGTTCCGGTCATCCCAGCAGATCGAGTGCTACTACCTATGGAACGCGGCTCCCAGCCTCCCACTAGGGCTCGAAGGTCAACCACGAATTGGCTTCGCACCTCCGATATACTGAAACATTGGCAGCGACTGGAGATGGACTGAAGGAGGCTTTGCTTCTGTATATATGGAGGCAAATAGAACTGAATGCTCCCTATCAGTTGTTGTTGAAGCATTTCCTGGAGTACTTAGTCTCTTCACGCATATATCTTTACACCCCAGCGGGAACAACAGATTCTTTTTGATGCTTTTGACGGAAGCCAAACCGAAGACCTTGCTTAGTTCACCCCACGGAAAAGACTTCTACCAGAAATGCGAGAATAGTTGACGCCATATTCTGTATGTATTCCGTGATCTGTAAAGTACTGCAGAGCCCTAGACCCGAGTTCAAGGTATTCGTTCGGTCGATGCTCACTAACAATCTCCGAGCCGTCTAGAGATCAAGTAATGATCTCAAGGAAGCCAAGGAAACGCAGACGGGAAAACGAAGCTCTATATTACATATCCTCCCCAGTTACCAGTGACAGTTTAACAGTTAAACCCGGTAGTGCGTCCTTGGCTGTGGACTGCGGACTGTGGAGGCACCGTTGAGGCCGAAGACGGACCTCCAGTGGGTCATTTCAGGCACAACGTGAAGCTGCAGGGAAGATCACCTTCTGATCAAGATGCAGAGCCTGAAACGAGGCTTTAGGGTCATGGTCCATAGCCCGTGGAGATCCTGTCTCGAGTTGATCTGACTCGGTACTAGTCAGTGACTACATACAGAGTACGTAGCAGGTGGGTTAGAGAACCAGAACTTTGCACTGGCCCTAATACTTCGTAGTTGAGAGCTGTAAATCAAAGGCTGACCACCGCGTCACATATCTCCTTTCCCAGCGAGCTCAGATAGCTCAGCTATGCAATAGGAAAGAGTCGCCTAGCTCCAGCTGCAGTCATCGGTCCACTCGGGAACCGGGCCAGAACTGAGAAGCAGAAGAGTGACAGGGCTTAGTGGAGGCTAACGCATTACTAGTGAGATCATCACGTCAGGCTCCCGAGTTCCTTGATTTCGGCCGATCTATTTTTACTCAGGCAACAGCATTGGCCTCTTTCTGCAATTGTCCTTTCAGCATATACAATATATCGTTCTTGTGGTACTGTATCCCTATCCTAGCACTACTCGGCATGTATGCCCTCACCCAGACACAAGTGTGCGTTGTACAGGATAAAGTTTATGTATGTAATTTGGGCGTAACAGGCCGTATTGCGAGTGGGGCGGACCAGGATCAGGTCGATGCAGGAACTGGCGATCGGCCAATGGCAGGCAGGCAGTGCCCCATCACCAGCCACCCCCCAGCCTCCCAAATCCGGGTCTTGGCCAATCACGGGCTGGGCCTCGATAAGCCGACGCGATTTGTTTCCCCTCGTCTCCCTCTCCAGCTGGATGTTGTCTCACCTCTCTCTCTCAACTCTCTCCTGTCTTCAGTTCCGAGACTGCTTCTCCCTATCTGCTGCAGTCATTGACCCCAGTTGGCCAGTTGTACAAATCTCCATCCCTTCCTTCGTGTGCCGTGTTCGATCGATCCCACCTTGCGTCCGCCTGCTCAGTACTCTGTGCTCAACAACTGTTGACTTGACAGATGTGGTAGCATCTTTCTCTCGTCTCTCCTTTCTTCTCTCAAAGCCTTCAATAATGACAGCCAGGTCACTTCAATCAACCAGTGTAGGCCATGCTGCCGGCATCTTCGCCGACATGTCCGTCGACGGCCCGGCCATTGGTACCCTGGTGGCCGTCGTGGACCGTGCAAAGAACCTTCCCAACAAGAAAACCATGGGCAAGCAGAACCCTTACTGCGCAGCGCGGTTGGGAAAAGAGGCCAAGAAGACCAACACCGACTTGCGTGGAGGCCAAACACCCAAATGGTACGTATCGCGGTGAATTACCAAGAGACTACCCGGTTAATCTCGTATAGGGATCAGGAACTCCGCTTCACCGTGCACGAATCCCCCGACTACTTCCGCCTCAAGCTATCCGTTTTCAACGATGACAAGCGAACCGACATCATTGGCGAGACGTGGATTGACCTGCAAGACCTCATTATCCCTGGCGGCAGTCAGAGCGACCAGTGGCATACCCTGCAGTTTCGTGGAAAGTATGCCGGCGAGATCCGTCTCGAGATGACTTATTACGATACTAGACCGGAGGATGTGGCCGTTATTGAGCGGAGGACAGGAATCCAAGTTACGGAGAGGGCTCCCAAGCCCAGCAGCAGGCCGGCCCCCGCCGCGCCAGTTGTACCGTCGCCGGCGCCGTCATCATCGTCGTCATTGGCAGGTCCGCGTCAGCTGAAAGAGGTCAAGCGACGTCCTCTACCAACCGACCCTACCGGCTCCGCACCACGTCCTGCACCCGAGAAAGCCTACTCCGCCCCGGCGCCTATGCCCTCCCGGCCAGCTTACGATGGCATCCCCACTCCTCCCTCGAGCTCTGGCATGGATTATGCCCCCCAGCCTCGCACAGCGCCGCCAGTGGTCCAATACGATATACCGCCGCTGGCCACACGTCCACGAACCTACGAAACACCAGATGACTTCCAACAATCGAGTCATCCTCCACCGAGACGTCAGCCGCAGGGTTACCCGCAAGATCCCTACTCGCGAGCAGAGCAGGAGTACTACGCAAGGCCACGCTCCGGCTACGCCAACACGCCTCCTGCTGATTATAGGTCGATGAGGCAGGATCCATACGAAGCAGACCTGCATGCACCTGTCCAAGAAGCTCCGCGGCCTATCAGCCACTACGGCCATCCGTACCAAGAGCAGTACGCGTATGCAGAAGAGCCTCAAGCTCGATACCATGGCAGCAGCATGCCCGGGCGTCACCGCCTTGAATACCCGCAGGAAAGCGGTTATTCCAGCAACTCGCATCCCAGAAGGGGCCGCAGCCCCGGCCGTTCCGGGCGTGATTACCACCCCGAGTATGCAGCAATGCAGCCAAGCGTGGAAGATGAATATGAGGAAGGACCACCACCTCCCCCGCCCGTTCACCGGTCAGGATTGGTTCACACTAGCCAGCAGTTAGTACTGTCACCAACTCCTTCGTACAAAGCTTACTCCCCAGAGTACGCCCCGCGGACCCAAGATATGACCCTTCCCCAGCCTACGGAGCTGATGCTGGAGGACAAATTCCAAGGTCTCCCTCCGGTTACGAACGAACCGTCCATGCCGCCCAGCCTGGTCGCTGGGCTTGACCCGGTTGCCGCAGACGCCGAGTCGGAACGGGTTGTCCATGAAATCCGGAGACGCAGCCAGATATTTGAAGACGATCTCCCCCGAAGAGTCAGCCGCGAGCCGTCACCTGTACCGCTTCCGTACCCGAATAACCCGCCCACAGAGGACTATCGTCGCTCGCTTGTCACTCGAAGATCGATTGGCGGAGACGTTCCTAGCCAGCAACTTGTACTGCGAAAATCGGTCAGCCCGCGGCCACCTCCTTCCAGAGGCCGCGGCTCTACAGTCTCAACCTCGTCGACTCCGTTCTCGCCTGACTCGTTCGATTCGTTCAACCCGCGTGCATCCCGCTCATCCATCACCAAAGATCCGGCGCCGGCCTACACAACTCCAGCGGAGGCCATGGAAGCAGCACGACGAAGTGAAGCCGCGGCAGCGCGTGATGACGGCCCTATCATCGGTGACGACGGCCGTGAGATTGACCCGTCCGACCACCTTCCCACGGATACCTGGGCACCGGAACCGGACCGAAAGCGGAAGCCTGGCGTGATCGTCCGCTTCAAGAACGCACCGGCCAGGATAGCCCCGCGAACGGGACCTCCAGCGCCACCCAAGGAACGTCCCACATCTTCGTACATAACTAGCAATGAGCTAGCCCGGGTGGATTACAGCCGCGGACGTCCTGGGTTCGGTGGCAGTACTGGTACCAGACACGGCCGGACGTATAGCACGCCGTCTCCAAACCCACAACCGCGTCGACACTCGGTATCGCCGTCTCCATCGCCAATGTACGCTCCTGCTGCCATTGGACCGCCGATTCCAGCAAAGGTACCGATTGGTGCGCCGACGGGACGTGGCCAAGATCCGTTGAGCCGGGAGCTCAGCTCGATTGATATTGGGTCCGTAGGGTTCAGCTCGAGAGGCACGATGCGGAAATACGTTCCTAGGCCTGCTGGATACGCGATATAGTCGTGTCGTCGAACCAGCAACATGAAATTGAACACAAAGAATATACACAACCTACAAGGCACAAGAAAGGGCAGCAAACATACAGCTACAACGATATTCCAGATTGAATGACCATGAGAGCGATGAAAAACATGCATCACAGGCGTTTGGGTCTTTTTTCTTTAAATTCTTCTCCTGCTCTTGCTGCTTTGCACTTGCAGGCAGACCTTTTGGCTTCTTCACGTTTTTGTTTTCTCCTTCTTTGTTGTACTATATCACTTACAGAACAATGATTTGTTTGGTATATGGATTAGATCTAGTATAAATAAGTTGGTGTCTGTCTTTTTACTCCTTAACCTGTTTGCCTATCTCTCTCTACCCCAGACTCCATTTCCCACGACGGACTCTTTACTCAGAACATTGACCATACCTCTTCAGGCGACGCCCATCAAGCACCGCAACAATCTCTCACAACCATACGCCACCGCTACGTTATCTACTCATACCTCGCAATCACAATCACGATCATTATGCCTCCCATCCGCAACCACCGCCGAAGAACCTCCCTCTCACCCAGGACCGACCTTTCCTCATCCTCCTCGTCATCCTCAACCAGCAACACTCGTAATGCCTCCCTCACCAGAAGCAGAATGAGTACCCCCAACCGCCCCATTCCCCGCCTCCGCGACCGTCACTTCTACCGCACTACACACCCATACACTGCGAATCGATACTATAGAGCTTATAAATCGCCGTCACGGCCATCGATGCCTACGACTACGCCTCCGCCTCTTCCACAATTGCGTTCCTCGTCGCCGTCATCGCCATCCTCACCCTCGCCGTCGCCGTTCTTCGTGGATCAGGACGAATACCCGGTTCCGACACTAGACTTAGACACAACGGGAGAAGAGGACTTGGACATGATTTAGGAGGTATTCGAGGTCTTTGGCGAACGGATCGTTGACTTGGATAAGGGGTTGTTGAGATTGATGGGGTTGGATGAGGGGCAGATTGATTTCGTCTATTGGCGGTTTGGAGATGGGCATGGGCATGGGCATGGGGACGGGGACGGGGATGATGAAGTGAACGGTGACAATCATGATGGTGAAGATGGCGACGGCGACGAGGAGGAGAATGGGGATGAAGATGTACTGCGGTGCTACAAAGACGAAGGCGAAGATATCGACATCGACATCAACATCAACATCACCAGAACCACACCGTCACAGGCCGCCCAGCACATACGCATATTGCCCCACGAAGTTTACGAGTGGATGCCCGCCGCCGAGGAACATGGTCGTGAGATTACAAACGAGGATATTAATGCTTTTGTTCGTGGGGTCCAGATCCTGATTCAGCAGGCTCAAGCTCGGGTTCAACTTCAGGCTCGGGGGTATCTCCAGCGCGCGGATGTATTGTCATTAGGACAGCGGGTGATCGGACATCAACATCAAGACCGCCAGAACCGGGGCCAAAGCGAGGACCTCAGTATCCTTTCTACTGTCGAGCTTTGGAATCGGCTGAAGACAGCACAGCGGGGGCTTGAAGGAGTTGACCAGGTAGTTCGGGATGTGCGGGCACTTTTGCATCGGGTTGGTGAGGGGTTTGAGGCCCGGGGTTGGTTGGATTTGGGGATGGCTGGAGGTGGAGAGGAAGCTGAAGGAAGAGAAAGAGAGCAATCACGACGGCACGTATGTGCTCGTGAAGCTTCCGAGGATCTCAGTGACGTGTCTCACGTCGCTGTCGCATCTAGCTTTGGCCCGTCTATCCGACATAGGGATGGAGATAATCAGCCCGGCCAGAGGCCTGATTTAGATCGGGAACTTGGAAACACCTCTGTTTCTGCTTCTGCTTCTAGCTCTTCCCTCGAAGCCAGACCTTTATCAAGATCCAATCAGACCGCAAACCGTCCCACGAAACCCCAGGCACCAGCACCACCACCGCCCAAGCGGACACCAGACAAGACACGCAGACGTACACGATATCAGAAGACGAACTTCCACAACAAGCCACATACGACGACATCGAACTAAACCGAGCGAGAGCGAGGTCCTCTTGTCTTTCGTCGGTAGGCAGGGCGCCTCGGCCACGACCGGTGGTGGTGTCTGCTTCTTCTTCTTCTTTCCCACAGAGTCCTAAAAACCAAGATCATGATCTAAGGCTGGAAGAGGACGACTCAGACGCTAGATTTTTCGTCCCTCCCGGCCCGGATCTACTTCGTTCAGATGCACTTGCGGGTTTTGTGCCTGGAGGCGGTCCTTCTTTCAACTTCAGTGGTGGTTTTAATCCTGATGTCTGCCATCGTAACGACAACGATACTGACGTTGATATGATGGATGGATGTGGATTCGCATCGACCGGAGACAAAGATAAAGATAATGTGGAAGAGAAAGATGGAGACGAGATTAGGAATAAGTATCGGATTGTTTCGTCGGGGGTCGGATCGAGAGAGGGAAAAGGACGACCTGCTCCCGGACCTGGATATGGACAGGCGAGCAACGACAACGACAAAGACGAAGATGAGGAAGAGGAAGAGGACGAGGAAGAAGAACCAGACCGAGCTCGATCTGATCATCAACCCTCAGCATCCAGTGGCAGTGGCAGATACCGATACCACCCAACCAAGAGCCCTAACGAGGCTTCCTGCATCCTCCCCTTTTCCCTCCCAAAGAGAAGGGAAGGAAGAGGAAAGACAACAAGTTCAAAGCAAGATCCGTTCCGAGACTCCAATGACTACAGCAACGACGAAGAAACACAACCACCAGTTTACACTCCAAGCACAAACCCCCTCCCGACCTCAACCTCAACCACAACCTTAATAGAATGCACGTTCAACCATCCGATCCCTTGCCCATTCACAAACAAGACCACAAGCAGAACGAAAACAATCACCGCAGCACCCCTAAGAAAAATGATCTCGCACGTCTTCGGCCGGAACAAGTCCTCCACGAGACAGATCCCACCTTGGATATGGAAGCACTATTGCCGGAAGCATTATGCGCGGACGCGGTATCGGTCTGGCTCCGCCAACGCCTCCGCCTCGTGGACAGCAGGTGCTGGGTGGGCGAGGGCCCAGTGCGGGTTTATCCTTGATGCGCTTGGGCGGATAAGAATCTGGGGAGGGGTGGATGGGTTTAACGTGGTGTTGAGGAGGAGAGGTTGAGAGGTTGAAAATGAAGTCGAGGAGGGTTGGTTCTGATGCTGATGCTGGAACTGAGGACGAAGACGAGAACGAAGATGAAGATGAAGATACCAACCCTAAAGCCACCGAGCCTCGCGCACAGAAACAGAACCGCCCGGCCGTCCCCTCACCCGTCCCGTCCTGGCTGGTGAACTGGATCCAGACGCACGCCGGCGAAGTCGTCTCGTTTGGACAGGTTGAGGAACTGGTTGGGCGAATTCAGAAGGATATTGATTCTGTCGGTGAAGATGGAGGTAATCGGGGCATTAAGCTGAAGACGGATGTCAGATTTCCAGATGTTGAGATTTTGCCGGTTTTCAGAGACGAGGAAGAAGAAGTGGGTGAGGGCTGAGGGTGAACTTGAAAGCGATGAGATTGAGGCGAGAATGAGAATGATGGCGCGGGTTCGACGAGTCCCTCCTCTACAACTTCTTCTTACTGGTCCGAGTCTGTTCTCGAGACGGGCATCATAGCGAGTGCGAAGCGCCCGCGACCTGGTGCTTTATCTTGCCCAAACTTTAGCTTTTCTGATACAGAGACGTCGGTCAAGAGACGGAGGGTGTAAGGTTGAATTGCCGCAGGCTTGGAAGGTGAGTTTGGTTTAGATTGCACTGAAATAGACGACGTTTGGCCTAGAATTCCGTGTT
The DNA here is from genome assembly GCF_047715775.1 of Aspergillus undulatus. NCBI lineage: Eukaryota > Fungi > Ascomycota > Eurotiomycetes > Eurotiales > Aspergillaceae > Aspergillus > Aspergillus undulatus. Next base: position 33,575 of record NW_027396654.1, read on the forward strand.
TAGAAGCCCTCATTAACATTTTTAACATTATCCGAACAATCGTATCCATACCATCGTAGCTTGACGCCTGCCTATATATTATAAAGGGTTAACTCACGGCATAAGCAACAAACGCAGCAAGACAAGAACCATATCCATATCCACATCCACATCCTTAGTCATAGTCATGTCGAAGATCAACCGGAACGACGCCAGACACATCGCATCTCGTCCATGGTGTCCGTGTATCAATGAACGGTTTAAACAGCACGCTAATCGAGAAGTCAAAGAGAATAAGGGAGCACGAACACGCCATTTAAGTCCGATTGACAACGGAGACGGAGACGACGAAAGCGAAATGAGAGGGAGATAAAAGCCGGATCAAGAAAAGAAATCAAGACGGCCGGGTATCACGAATTATCCGGAATCAGCTCATACCCGCCCTCACTTGGCAGACTCTGCGCGGCCGCAATCAACGCCCCAGCAGAGAACACACTCACGCACGAGCTCACGGTGCAGTAAATCCAGGATTCGTCGAGGCGCCAGCCTGGGAAGAACGGACCTTCTGCGTTGTCGACTAGGTATGTCTGTTTCCACCATCACATCCCATCGAATCATTAGCCCATCCCCCTCTCCACTCAAATATGTATATTCAGAATACTGGAGCCGGTCAATACATACCACAATAGCCATCCCAGCCGCCTGGACAACAACAGATAACAAAATTAACGCACTGAGAACCCTCCACCCTTCCTCCCTCAACCTCTTCCCACCCGAAAGCACAATCAGGTATGCGACCACACTTATCCCCTGCAGTACGACCGCGAAACTCATCAAGAATGCAGTCGTCCGCCACATGGAGCAGAAGTAGCGCTGCTCACCGAGACACTCGTCGCGGCGGGGGAACGACTCGCAGGTATCTGTTAATGAAGAACATCGTCTGTGTAGTCCGTAGGAGTAGTGAAATGTTGGATGGGAGGAGTGGTACGAGACCCAGTTTGGGACGATGATGGAGGCCATTGAGAGGGCGAATGCTGTTTTTTTTTAAAAAAAAAGAAAAAATTGAGTGGTCCGTTAGTGAGGTTGGTCTGATTCCAATGTGGTGAGGGGTTGAATAGGTAGGTAGGTAGGTAGAAATAGGAAGGGGTGCGAAGAGAGGAGGAACGGTACCAGCTAGGAAGACGATGAGCGAGGCAGTGTAGACAATTGTTTTTGTGAGGAAGCCCGTGTAGTTGCGGTCTTCGCCGCGCGGGATGAGGTGGAAGTCCATCTTGGACTTGGAGGGAGGTGTTGACTGGTGAGAGATGACGCAGGCAGCCGTGCGGTAGATAACAGAAGATTCAAGATTGACGTTGGCAGATAGGTGAGGTTACCCCGGATGCGGTGGAACTGGAGTGGGAAAGAGACTCTCCCAGTTAGAGCTCACACTCGGTCGCAGTCTCGAGTAGATGCGATAAGATTGGTCGGATAACAAGGGTATAGCGAGAGAACACCTAGTAATCAAGGAGAGTCGAGATGCGGTTTGTGGTGAGGAGAGCGGGAGACAGAGTCGACTAAGGTAGAGCACAGACGCAATTTCACCTGATCGCGACATTGTACCACCTCATTAGTCTCTCGAGAACACTACGACTCTACTGAAATAATTCATCTGATCTGAAGAATCCTGCCAATCCTGCTTTGCTCCAACTGTCCAGCCAATAGCCGCTACTACCGCTGGGTTATGGTCATACGACAAGGCGAGCTGCATCCAAGCGATAGCGTTATCAGTACGTAGTCTAGAGGACGAGAGGTACTTTCGCTACAAAGTAGAAGTCGAGTCTGAGCGCCGGGACATTTAATCCAGCCATCATTATGCTTGCTTGGCTTGTTTCGGGGTGGTCTTGAATAGCTTCATTCAACGCTGCCCGCTGACGTCACTGCAGCTTGATACTCCATAAACGGGAAAAAGCAAAGAGCTATAGCTAATGAAGATCTAACCTGTAACTGTGGGACTTAAATCGCCATCTCAGCTCTTCAGGCTTCAGAGCAGAAAACGTGAAGAAAAGAAACAGAGCTATAGTGGTTAGTCTACACGCCGTCGACAAGGCAAGGCAACAGAACGACGCAAGTTTGGAAATTGGGAATAGAATACAAGCGAACAAAGAGATGCCAGAACGAAGATGAAGATGAAGTTGAAGATTCCGTCGTCAGATAGAGAATTAAAACTGAAAAGGTAGAGAAGACCCGTCATGCAATGCAGCCGTTACAACCATGCGCTTGCGCTTGCGCCCTCATTGTGATTCGGATTCCCCCTGACTCCGCTGGATCATCGCTCGGAAGTCGTCGTTGCTCTTCTTTTCCGGCCCCTCGCCAGAGGCTGTCGTTGTCGTCGTGGTGCTCGTTGCTTGCGCTTGCGCCGGTGCAGTCGCGCGTTTCACTCCTAAGTGTCCGCGCTTCCCACTCCGGCCGCCGGGTTGCGGCGGTCGTTTAATAGGCGCTGTTGGGGCTAGACTTGTGTTCTTGGGCTTATCCTTTGCCTTCGCCTGGCCAGTTGCTTGCTTCCTCTCTGCAGATTGCTTGAGCATCTCGCCCACCGGTCCGATATGGAGCTTACGTCCTGGTGAGAGTTCCTGGCCCTCCAATTCCAAAGCCGCCTTGCCCGCATCGTGGACATCTGCAAATTCAACAATCGCTCCTTGATGGTCCGGGCGCAGGACGACCTTGACGAGCCTTCCGTATGGCTCGACCAGAGCCCGAATCCGAGCATCGTTCACCGTATCGGGGACATTCATCAAGCCAAGTGTGCGATCCCTCCGCTCACCAGTTGGTTCTTCCAGATCGCCCGGCGGCAAAGCGCCATTCATTTCCCGCGCAGGAGATTGTGAGCCTCCGACCCGGGAGACCACCGTTGCTGCTGTGCGTTTTGCTCCTTGAGGAGAGGAGAGTTTGACATGAAGCGGGCGCTTCCGAAACTCCTGTTCGTGCAGCGCGAGCGCTGCATTTGTTTCCTCCTTAGTACTGAAAACAACGTACCCGAAACCCTTGCTACCACCGTCGACTTTTCTAGGAATGCGCACCAGCTCCACGGTGCCGAACTGAGAGAACAATTCTCTGAGATCCTCCTCTTTGGCCTTCCAATCAACGTTCGATACGTGAACCTCTCGCCCTTCGTGCATTGGGCCCTGTCGAACTTGCTTTCGCGTTGGATCCGAGACCTTGACGACTAGATGAAGTCCGTTGCCGACTGTCGACCCATCCAATGTCGTGGCGCTATGAGCAGCTGCAGAAGTCTTGAACTGGAGATAACAAAATCGGCGGTGAGTGTTGTATTTGAGGGATGGGAATCGAATATCGAGGATTTCGCCATACTATACACGTTAGTCTCAATTCGTTCACGATTGGGTGAGATAGCTTACTGTGCTGAATAAATCCCGAATGTACGCCTCGTCAGCGGTCGGGGGAAAGTTGGTGATGAACAAGGTCGTCTCCGATCCAAAGTGAATCTGGATGGTGTTTCCGTCAATGATCTTCTGATCACGAGTTTGCGCAGCTACAGCGTCGTCTTGGGAGTTGAACTCGATCATGGCCACTTCCGAGGAGCCGTCTTCTCCGGGCAGCATCCGTACGCCGTTTATCGCACCACACTACTAAAGTCAGCTGGATGCAATTGTAACCAGTAAAGGCAACTTACATCACGGAAGAACTGCCGCACTTTGTGCTCTGTGATATCCTTGGGCAAGTTCTTGACAACTACTGTAGAATTCTCGCGATCACGCCGAAGTGCGACTGCTTCTTTAACAGGCGTCTCTTCAGCGCGCGCCTTCTTGGCCGGAATTCCATTCACTGTAGCCTCCTCTTCTCGTTTTCTCTTCTCAGGCTGCGAAGTCTCTGAGGGTTCGGCCGCCGCCGCTGCTGCAGCTTGCTGAGCCTGGAGAGTCGCGGCCTCTCGAGCTTCCCGCTCGCGGCGCGCGTTGATGGCCCTCATCGCTTTCCGGGTTTCCAGAGCCGCAAGCTGTAGTTCCTCAGAGTCTTCGTAGTCCTCGCAGTGGGAGATGTACGTTTGCATAATCTTCTCCGGCCAGTCCAGGTCTGTCCGTCTGATGGCCTGCTTCAGCACGGCCGTGGCGAAACTGGGGTTGGGCGTTCGGCGGGCGGCATCAACAGTTGCTTCGCCTTGGACAAACTTGCTCCAAGACACCAGCTCCCAGTGATAGTATGTCAGCCAGAATTCGTAGCTGTTACCACGACGCCCGACGAGGCTCTTGAATGTTTCTCGCGCGCTGTCCCAGCTGCCGCTCTCACTCAGGTAACGTATGTAGATCCGTTCGAGACGGAAAAGCGGATCGCCCTCGTACGAGCGACCGTATTTCTTCTCACCGAGTTCTTGGACACTCTCAATCGCAGAACGAATGCCCACTTCAGCTACATCCAAGTCTTCGTCAGTTGCCTCGGTCAGGAAAGCACGTCGGCGAAGGTAGCTGCACCATGCCGTATGCACCTTGAGCACTTCTTCCAGACCACCGACGTCGAGCAAGCCAGTGCTCGTCGCCTTGTGCTTGATGTCAGCGATTTTCGTGAAGCTTTGTCCCTCGCGTTCCGAGCTGAGCAAGTACTGTGACCACAAAGTACCAGAGCCGGGGCAATGTCGAGTCGCTCGGTCAAGGGCTGAAATTGTTGTCGTATGCCGATGTCCGTGCATCGCCTCATCAATGAGGAACATGATATAGTCCTCCCAAATGTTCGCATCGGTCTGGAATCGCAGAACGGCACGTTGGTAAATGGCGTTTGTGAGGTCAAAATTTGAGCGTCTCCGGCTCTTACGGTTGAGCTCCCACTCAATATACTCGGCAAAAATCGTCCACTCCTGAGCGCGGTCCCCGGCTTCGGTCGCGTTGCGGAGGCGAATCTCAAACTCCTCGCGCGCCGCATACTGATCCTTGACGGGGGTGGCGTATCTCCCTGCCGTATCCGCCATGATATTTTCGTAGTTCGGGTTGTAGTAAGTTGAGACGAAACTAGAGAATGCCTGGAATGTCTGATCCCATGTGGCATGAGGGGTTTGCAGTCGGATATCGAACAGCTCTCGTACTCGCTCGGCCTTGTCCTGCGACGGGTTTCGAGACAAATCTCGCACCGAAAATTCAAGCAACCGATCCCAGACGAGGTGACTATCGTGTATCCGCCACCTTGTTGCGTCGGCTCCTCTCTGCCATGTATCCAAGACACTTTGCCAAGTGAAAACTTCGCGGCCCACCAATTTGTCTTCCTCCGACCAGTGGCTTTGACTCGCATCACCATGTGCCGCGTTGTAAAGGTATAGCACCCACTCGCCATAAATGGCCCAAAGCTTGGTGCTACCGTACTCTTCTTCGATCGACCGCTGGCAAAGCTCCATCACCGCGATACGTTCGTTCACTGAGGACGCCAGCATACTTTCATCCTGGATCCATTCTGCCCATAGGTCTTCACCCATAGCAAAAAGCTTATCCATCTCTTCTCGAGCGGTCCTCATATCTTTTAGTAGGTCGTACTCTCGGGGTTCACCGTGGATTTCAGGGTTGTTTGGTGGGTAAACGTGGTTTACAAAGCCGTCATGTAGTAGGCGGATGAAATCGACGTGCGCGTCGTAGGACTGGGGGTTGACGTGGATACGAGCGAATAACTCGGTCGCCATTCGTCGAGCGTCGGGAAGTAACGATGAAGCAGCGTAATCTCTCCGGGCGCTCTCCCTCGGACCGTCCGACATGGCAATATCAAAGGAGGAGCGTGGGGTAGGGGTGTTATGTGAGATCTGGTTGACTTTAGGATACATTGTTGATGGCGAGAGTTCGTATGAATCGGCTCGAAGAATGGCAGCGCCCGGCCGCGGAGGCTGATGATGTTCCGGCCGCGGGGGTTGATGATGTTGCATGGATGCAAGATCAGCGAGAGTATCCATTCCTGGCGTGGACGGTTGTCGTGAGCTCTGAAGGTCTGCAGCTGGAGGTGTTCCGCTGCCACTTTTGCCTCCCATGCCAACAGCGGGACTCATCGACGCGGGCGGAGAGGGTTCAGGCATTTGTGGAGGGGCATGGACTTGTTGCGCGAGCGGTGAAGAAGCCATGGGCGGACGGTTCGCGGCGGCGCGACTCTTTCGTAGAGGTTTGGGCCCTGGTCCGGACACTGGAACAGCGGTGGTGGCGGCGACGTTGCTGGGATACCCCGTTGCGGCGGGCGTTGAGCGCCCGGACTGTGAGTTCGCATCCTGCGGCGAGAGAAGTGAATTGATGTCCATCGTCAAATCGTTCTATAGAAGACAGGCGACCATGGACCGGACAAGGAAGGCGCGATGTTTTGCAGCAAGGTGCTGACGCAAGGGAGAGGTTATTAGGGAAATGGAATATTAAATTAATTCCTTATAGAGCAGCCCACAGTTTCCTCATCAACGAGTCCATTCCTGCCCTGGTTCTAGACTATCCAGCTCCACGACCGTGGTCGAACGGGGTGTCTCAGAATGCGCGGGCGGACCGTGGACGACTGGAGACGACACGAGGCGACAGAGAAGGAAAATAGAATCACTTCAGATAGCTTGTCCGAACGTATAGTCTGCCGATGCAGGATTGAGGGGATTCGACCGTGGACGGGTGGCTCGTGCGAAGACGAGGTGAAGCACCGGATGTTGAGGCCGAAACGAGACCGATCCAGACGGAGACAGGAGGATGGGGGGAAGAAGCTAGAAGACGCGCTCTAGCAGGGAGAAGCTTCTAAAAGTGTAAACGGTCAGCAGCGTGATGGGGGAAAGTCATAGGAGACGCAGCGACGTACAGAGAAGCCTGGAGGAAGAGAAGACAGGAAAAGAGCGAAGTTGGAAGTCAGACACAGACAGACTCAGAGCCTGAACCAGTGGATCGACGGTAGTGGAGATGGACCGTGGACGAAAGACAGAGCTCGGCAGAGAAACGGGAGACGAAAGAGAAATGCCAGGCTGAGGATGATAGTCGTGCTTGTTTCCTTTCCCGTTGTTGAGTACACTGTCCTTGCGTTTCAGATTCTCTGGAGACTGGCTTGTTCATGAAGACTATAGCGACTCCGTATGTACATCCAAATTAACGAGCTGGGACTGGGGTATTCTGCTGCAAAATCTGCTCCCTACGTCATAGCACCTGCTATACAAATTGCACCAACTACACAAATTACTCCTTTCTGCGGCCTACACTAGCGCTGTGCTCTGGGCCTCTGAGTCTGTCTGCTGACAGCACCCTTAGAAAGAAACTTCAGACAGCGCACAGACTCGGCCTGCCTTCAAGCTCTGCCACGGAGCAGGGAGCACTGCCATCTATCAGGTCCACAACCCGCCTCCCGTACCCTATGGACGATGGAGCCTACCGGACGATGCTGTAACAGCCGACGAGGCAAGCATTCCAAATTCGCCTCATTCTGTCGACTCAAGCGACCTGCCTGTGCTAGTGAGGATGGAACGATGTCGAGGTCGCCAAAGCATAATTCCTAATCGGGTGTTGTGTCGCAGTTGACCTGGCCGGGTAATATCAACGAGCGCGGATTTATCCTGATTTAGTGTGTTGCTTTGTTAAGTGACTAAAGAATCGAAATTAATTTCTAGAAGAATGAAAAATCAACGATGAAGAGCTGTAGAGTCCTCCGTATCCAAAGCTGACTGAATGAAGCTGTTGGTGTTGATGCTCCTTGATACCTCAGGCAATAAGGCGAACATGTGCCTGCAGTATACGGCACCGCAAACCGGCCAAGTGCGCACCATTCAAGACCAACTTTTTCCTGTTGGTCCGAAGCAGATCAGCAGGTGTTCGTACTCATGGCTACAATGGCCTCCCTACACTCCTACGGACATCTGATCCGGTCAGGTAAGCTTCTTGAATTTACTGCTATATATCCATTCAGCCCAATTGACCCAATCCATCCCCAGCCCGGTCCGGCATCACCTACGTCCCTCGCCGCACCCTCACATACACACCCATCCGACGTGCCGAAGAGCAAAACAACAAGCCCGAAGCGCCAAAACAACAATCATCATCCACCTTCTCCTCCATCAAAAACTTCTTCGGCTTCGGCGGAAAGGCGTCGGAAGCCCCAAAACCCACCGTCCGCAAGGCATCCGGCCCCCCAAAGAAAGAAGGTGCACTGAGCACAGACTCAATTTTCGCCGAGGATGAGGCCGGTCCTAAACTTACGGCCTCTGGGCGAACACCGAGCCGCAAGCAGGCTGGTGCTGGTGCCCCTAAGGAAGGAGAAACAGCAGAGGAGGCCGACTACTCGATAGAGAAGCGGAACAGGGCAAACATGGCCGCGGTGCTAGACCCTCGTCCGAAAGCGCGCCTCACGTGGGAACGGAAGATGGCTATCCGCGAGGTTCGGCAGCGTGGGCGGCTCTCGAAGACGCAGCAGATTATGCGAGCGGAGCGAGAGACGCTGGCCAAGAGCCACTGGTTCAAGACGAGCATTAAGAAATTAGGTCCGCTCGCGCGCCAGATCGCAGGGAAGAACATCGACGAGGCGATTGTGCAGATGCAGTTTAGTAAGAAGAAGGCTGCGAAGGATGTTTTGGGCCACTTGAAGCACGCGAAGAATATGGCGATCGTCCGCTCTGGTATGGGGCTTGGTGCGCAGGCTGTTGGTCCTGATGGCGAGGAAGTGCCCAAGCCGAAACCTCTTACGATTGTCTCGAAGACTGGCGAGCGCAAGACCATTACGGATCCTACTTCTATCTATATCGACCAGGCGTGGGTTAATCGTGGCCCGTACGGCATGGACTTTGACCACCGTGCGCGCGGTGTGATTAACAGGCTTCGCCCGCCGCACACTTCGTTGTCCGTTGTGCTAAAGGAGGAGAAGACGCGGATTCGCGAGTGGCAGGACCGCGAGGCCAGGGAGCTGCGCAAGCGCAAGGCGAAGCTCTGGACACAGCTGCCCGACCGTCCGGTCACGCAGCAGAACCAGTACTACAGCTGGTGATCTGCTCAGTATGTCCTTTACTCAAGCTATACTACTATTCCTGGCGTTCTGTATTATTTAACTATCTACATCTTGGGAGCACTCCGCCTGGGCCGGATTAGCATCTGTTATCTTTACATCTGACATTCATCTTCCTACTATGTCCAGAGCTCATCTATGTACACTACGAAATAAACTACATACCACCCAAACTCGTACTCTCACTTTACTCGTCCTCGTTCGATTTCTCCCCAGGACACAGCGGCCTTCCAAACCAAGGCTCAACAACCCTCTCCTCCCCCCGTCCCCCCCGTTTCTCCCCACAAACAAGCAGCGGAATAACACCCCCCGTCTCAACCGCAAACTTCCTATGGCCTACAACACTAAGGATACTCGTAATCGCCCCCGAGTGCGCGGTTAACGAGATAACACTCCCCTCATCGGTATGCCAGATATCTGAGAGTAGTTCGTAGAAGCGCGCGTCTCGCGCTGAGTCGGATTCGCGCAAATCGACCTTGTGCAGCGGGTCTTCTTCGCTGAATCCATCTTCGAATTTGTATGAGGGGTAGGCATTTGCAATGGTTGATTTCGGACTGCGCGCGTCGCAGATGTGCAGGCCGAGGGTTTCGCGGAGGAGCTGCGGGACAGGGACATATCCATTAGCCTTACTCGAATACAGATATACTGTAAAAGTGATCCTTTCTTTTGGCATTGGAAATATAGCAAGAAATACCTCCTTAACAACCGGCCTAAACTCCCCCTCCCCCTCCCCATTAATCCCAATGCCAAGTCCCTGAAACGTAATCCACGCGGTCTCACAACACCTCATCAACGGGCTCACATAAAAACTCCGCGGCACCGGAATCCCCCTCTCAATCTGCGTTTTCCAAGCCGCGTGCGCCGTGCGCGCTTGTTCCCGTCCTACCTCCGTAAGCCTTGCATCGAACCAGCTTCCCGTTTCGTCGCCGTCCAGGAGCGAGTATTTGCAGTCCCACAATGCCGTGCCGTATCGGGATTCCGCGACGTTGTGCAGGCCTTGGCCGTGTCGGCCGAGGATTAGGAGTTTGTATCGGGTGTTTTTATTTGGGGCGGTGCTGTTTAGATGGGTGATGTAGGAGGTTAGGCGGGGCCATTGGGTTGCGGGGTTGGGCGTGGGATTGGGGTCGGGATCGGGGTCGGACGGGTACGAGCGCGAGATGAGGCCGAAGATCTTGGTGTAGTCGAAAGTGGAGGGGTCGGTTGTGTCGAGGGATTGGAGGAAGATGTTTGGAACTGTTGTGAAGTGGAAGTGGGAGGGGGAATCTGGGTCCGCGGTTGTGGTTGTGGTTGTGGTTGTGGTTGAGTCTGGGTTTAGGTTTGGGTCTGCCATGTTGTCGAGAGCGAGAGGCGTGGAGGTAGGCAGGGCAGCAGCTCTCTGGACAACAGCCAGGCAATGGACGAAGCTTCTGGGTGATAGTGAAGCCTTGGGATCCCCAGAATTGGAGTGGAGACTGCGGCTGTTTGCTAGCGGGACTCTGATCTAGCGGCTTTGGGGCCGTGGTGTGTCGCGGGCTCCTGGTCCTGGTGCGCCAATGATTGGCTAGGGCGGCGTATGAGTAAATCCGGAGTCCAAGAATCCGCTGACATGCGACAACAACAACACATTCGCCAACGTCGCCATGGAGTCTTCTCTCATCATCTCCCACGAACACGATGAGTGGAAACAGCTCTCCGGACTATAAAGCGCTTTTTCTCGAGGCAGAGGAGAAAAGAAAACAGGCAGAGGAAAGACAGAGACAGGCAGAGGAAAGAGAGAGACAGGAAAGAGAGCGCAACCGACCGACGACTTTTGGAGAGTTCATCTTATATTCCCATGATCTCCTTTGGCGGCCGCTACGAGCTGAAGCCCCTTCTCGCTCCACAACAGGCACTATTCCCCCTCCTACCGGCAAATACTGCCCTATACGACTGCTTCCGTGGACAGATTGTGCAGCTAGGCAACAAGAAATCTACGAATCAGTTTGCTGCTACCTACAGCCCACGGAAGAGGATGCACGGCAATTATTCACACCACTTGTTGCATTAGAAGACCATGGCCGCCGTATCGCCCGCCGACCGATTAGCAGCGAACAGGATCTCGAGTCCTATGAGCGAATAGCCGTGGAAGATCATGTGCATGATATTGTCGCCGAGTTATGCAAAATACCCAATGCTCGAGAGGAGTTTCAGTTAGGCAGCGGAGTCTGGTTTGATAATCACGCCAATGCTCTGGACGAAGATGACGAGATAGATGCTAGCCGATCATCAACTACGAGACCCTCCAGGCCTGACCAATTTTGCATCCATCGAGTTGACGGTAACACGAATACCTTGCTCACTACGGTCGAATACAAACCACCACATAAGCTCTCCGTGACAAGCCTGCGTGAGGGGCTCCGGCCGATGGATTTCTGGCAAGAAGTCGTCGAACCCGATACTATTCCTACGGAAGAGGCGGAGAGATCAAAGTACAACGCAGCGCGGCTTGTAGGGTCAGCAATCGTCCAAGAATATCATGTGATGATTCAAGAAGGCCTCGAGTATTCATATTTAACGAACGGCCTCATGGACGTGCAGCTCTGGGTGCCCTTCGACGACCCAGGTACTCTCTATTATGACCTAGGTGACCCTATTATAGACCGAACAGCGAGTGTCAGAAGGACTGGGGTACCCAGGACTCGAATTGAGAGGTCCCTATGCCTCTGCTTGATGAGTTTCCGTTCCTCTTGTCGTGATCAAGCCTGGCGGAATAATGCGCGGGCACAGCTGCCAATTTGGCATGCCAGTTTTGACAGTGTGCGCTCGCAGATTCCCACAACGGAATCACAACAGAATGCTCTGAGTATAGAATACCCTGGTTCTGAATACACTAGTTCGGAGCAGACTACGTCTGAGTACCTGCCATCGTCTTCCCCGGTTGAGTCGCCCGTCACCAAAGGTCGTCGAGTGACCACGCGATCCGGTCCTGGATGTGCGCCATCATCTGATCAGCCACACCGGGAGGATTCTCCAGACCCTGACGCAGGTCCTAACCTGCCTACTGGACGGAAGCGGGGTTTCAGCAAGGTCACATCATCACCCCCAACTCATCAATCTGCACGCCGAACAGATGTGCAAGGGAACCAAAGCAGGCGATCTAATCAACATGTAGCGCAATTCTGCACGCAACAGTGCCTTTTGGGGCTGCAGCAAGGTGGCGCATTAGACCCTCGCTGTCCTAACGCTGAACTCCATATCTCTGGCAGACATAACGACCGACATCCGATCGACGCGGAGACCTTGGTGCAGATGATTAAGGAGCAGCTTGACAAAGATCTGGATCATAACTGCACTCCGATGGGGTTTCGTGGGTCTTATAGTGCGCCGTTCAAAGTCACCTGTGCCGCGCACGGGTATACTATCGTCGGTAAAGCCACCACGTCACGGCGCTGGAAAGAGGTGTCGCGCGAAGCAGATGTTTACCGTATCCTTCAGCGCGCGCAAGGATCGGCGATTCCAGTTTTCCTTGGAGCGATTGACTTGGCCAAAGTCTACTTCCTGCACGGCGCAGGAGATATACGCCACATGCTTCTTATGGGCTGGGGCGGTGAGGATTTAAGCCATTCAAAATCAGGAAAGACTCTTGATTATGCGATTTCACGGTCGTTGAAAGAGATACATTCTTTAGGTGTCATCCACCAGGATCTCCGACCAGAGAATATACTATGGAATGCTGAGCTGAACCGTGCCTTGATCATTGACTTCCATCGATGCACATTAGATCAGCGACCGACGTACAGACGGCCAGGGTCTGCCAAACGGCTACGATGTGCGTCTCATGAACGCCACAAAAGAATACGGGTGGTATGAGAGTCCTAGTGATGCGACTGAGGTCCCGGAAACTATGTGAAAGATCGACAACCACACGAATAACTTACGTCTAGATTGACGATTGCGGGTTCTTGAAGCTGATACAGCAGCCATTAGGAATGCGAAAAAGGGACAGGTCAAGAGGTGTCGCCAGAGAATGGATACCGACCGATAAGATTTCGAGATTATGCTGATAATCAGTTGATACTATTGGAACTTGCTAGATTCCAGTTACTGTCAGAAGCTATACGGATGACAGCCAATGAATTGACCACGCCGCAGCGATCGTGACGACAACAGAGGAACTACGGGCCGAACAGTCATAAAGGGCAGTTGAAATCAGAAAAACTAATATGCGGGATTCAAGCGGTGTATCTGGAAGTCATTGGCTCATCCAATTTTTGTACGCCTGCGGCGACAGCAAGTGGCCTCATGCTTGAATACTTGTGGAATAATGTGCTTCAAGTGTACTGGAACCCCCAGAGCGAATGATTCTTACGCACGAAAGCATAAGTAGTTAAATTTACAAGCTCTCTAATTTTGTCTAGACGTCTAAGCCTCTTAGTCTCGAGGGGGCGATAGCTCAATTGTAGAGCGTTAATCCTCTTTTTTACTAAGGTTCGTACTCCAGTATACCTGGATCACGCCTCGAGTTCTCCCTGGATATTCCTCCGAGAATAACCTCGTGATCTCTACCCAAGACTGCTCCTTATCTTTCTTTAGCTTCAGCAGAAGGCCCTCCTCTTCCGTGGACCAAGGCATGCCCCTCCTTGAGCTTCCTTAGGCCCCTTTGCAGATAACTGAACTTTGTTAAGTTTTATCCTAGGGAGTTAAGCAGCTAATTACCCGCGTATCTCTATCTTTATATACATATATTATTAGCACCTATTACATTCAACTATCTAAAATCTCCATCAGACCAGCTGCGAAGAACAACGGTATCAGCATGCGGCAGGTATATGAAACTCGCTAAAACCTCACAATGAACACTTTTTCTGTTTGGGCTCGCCCTGATCAGGGTGAACGTGAAATCTACATCGTATGAACGACTTTGTTCATACATTACAGGTTCACAAGAGCCCCATTTCCTGCCTTGTTTGAACCAAAAGTCTGGAGGAGACGATAGCAAGACGACCAAGAGCAGAGCTTGCCGAGCGTGCCCAGGAAGCTACCTCCCTTGAGTTTTCCCAGAGCGATAGTAAGCCAGTCGTAGTGGTGCGGGCAACCCTGCCTGCACCTAGATTGCTAGCAAATGTAGCAAAATGACCAAAGGCAAAGCTTGTAATAGTCGAGACGGCTCTTGCGCCTTGCCAGGGCGATAGCAAGCCAACGGTGGAACTGCGGGCAGTTCCTAGTCCTCTGGTGATTGCGGTTCCCGCAATCGTAGTTTGTACTCCTTGTACATCCAGAGATCCGCGACTTCCTAGGACAGACTGTGTATTCGCCAATTGGCGAGGTGTCCGGCGAGAAGCGCTAATTCTCAATCTGGACTGTTGTGATTCGGTGTTCTGGCTGTCCTTGTCTTTGTATAGAGCAGGTGTATTGAGTGCTCCGCGGCTCGTCACGAGTAGCGGCGCACTCTGGGTAGCTGCTCTGTTGTAGCTTGTAGGCGAGCTCATACAATTTGTTTGTGATCCGTTGTCTCCCGTAGGTGAAATGAATGTCTGCACCGGTAGCGTTGGGAAGACATTCGGTTTTTGTAGCTTCAACGTCTTTCTGACAGTGACTTGATCGCGACCCGTCGAAGACAGCGATTGTGAAGGAGACATGTCTGGTCGTGATACTCTTGCCAGTGGTCTCGGTAGTCCCTTCATTTGCTTGACAATTACCTGGGCTCCACCTGGAGAAACCAGTGGTTGCGTCGGCGACAGATCCGGCTGTGGTACCCTGATCGACTGGCGTGGCGGTCTGGGTAGACCGTTGTTTACGGAGCTTGTCGGGCTCTGGACAGAGCATTGTGGTGACTTGTTGACGAGTCTTCTCTCGTGGTTGGTGTGTAGGTTGGCTGTCGTGTTCGCGCCAGCACGTGAAACATCGGCGTCGAGGTGTGCAGCTACTGCCTTCTCGAGGCAGTTACACTGGTGACGTTAGTTATATGAGAGACGTTTACAGGTCGAGCAACGGCTTACCCTCTTGTGCTGCTTGCGGTGCTTCTCGCAGACTCCATACTTTCGAGCTTTGATGTAGTTTTCCCTTTGGGCTTTCGATCTCGGCTTCTGCTTCTTCGGCACGTTCATGGTCCTGTTCATGTTGAGATCCAGCACCAGCTGCATCGATGCAGCCCCAGGTTCCGGACCAGATGGCGGGGACGAGTTTTGCGACTCAGAGGCGGGGGTCACGTTGAAAGAAGCTTCACAAGGCGTGGCCTCGAGTGAGGACTCGGACCAGTTAGGAGATGAGAGGTAGTTGCTTGATAGGCTTGGGGTACTTAGGTCTGGCCATGGTGCATTCTGCATCCGTTGCAAATGTAGAGCAATCGATGCATCCCGCCGCTTCTCTTTTTGTGAGAAGCATCGGGTGTCCAGAGCCGCCTGCGACTCGACCATGTACCGGAACGAAGATGCGTAGTCAAAGCCAGGGTCAACGAACTGGGTTTGAGACGGTTCTGGCTGCAGAACGTCATTGGGGTTGATGAACTGCTGGAGGTCTAGCGCAGACTGGTCTAGCCCTTCGACAGGGGGTTCGAGGCCCGCGAGTTCGGGAAACATAGCCTGGGAGTACAGAGCGAGGTCCGGGTTCCAGTTCAAGAAGTCAGCATCAGTGAAGGACTGATCAAGGTCTCGCGGAGATATTGAATCCGCCGAGATGGAATGGCTGCCTAGACACCCGGAAGGCATCTGAAAGAGGCTGTCGAACTCAAGCCACTCTTCCTCGTGGCCAGAGAACTCCATTGGGTAGAGCAATTGGTCGGCAGACATTTCGAGGAATTTGGGACCAAGGAGTGTAGAATGATGTATAGTGCCTAGCGCAAAGAAGAGTAGGCCTGAGGCTGAGGCTAATAATCGATTGCGGAATGTCCGATATGCAAAAGGAGCGTCAATATCAGTCACGAAGGCCGCGCTTGAGGGGGAAAAAACAAGATGCAAGATCGCACGGAGATAGCAAACTCTCACTCGGGATGAGAAGAGGATGAAAATGAAGATAAAAAAGATGAAGCAGAAGCTGAACCTTTGAGACTGGCGGCAGCCTTGGGAGGCTCCAACTAAGCCTGCATCGATGCACCTTGCCCGTTTCGGGTCCCCGACGGGGCGCTAGTCTGCTTTGGGACCCCGACCGCAGTGATGATTGTGGCTCAGGCCGACCATCGGGAGAGATGACTCAACGTGGGGAGAGCGTCGTATTCCTGATGGAATATCTCAGCTTGTGATATGGGCGATGATTGAGATCAGCGAAGACCGTCGTTGTTCAATCGACGTCACGAATTATGATTTGGCATTTCTCGCGGAGTTGACCGTGTCCTGACTGATATGTAAAATGTGACTTTTGTATGGCCAGTTGCATATATAGCCGTTATGATCCACAAAAGTGTCCAGTTCGTTGCCTGGCTTTATGAGACAAGAACCCGCAATCAGCAAGAGATACAGCCGGAGACCTTGATAGCCCTTGAACCCAGGATTGAATCTAGGCTGGCCCCTGAGGAACTTGGAAGCTGAGTCACACGCCTGGGCCTTGCCAGACACTCGATCGTATGATGTTTCTGCATCTGATAAGATCCAACGCTTGTCCCCGATATGCTTAAACACTGCTAAGATCGCTGTAGCAAACGTCTAGAATCTAGATGTTCAGGGTATGGATCCTTTTGAGATCTGGAAATAGGTGGTGGCATTCGGTTTGCGATAGCCTCACCCTCCTACAATAGCAACTACAAGCAAGCGAACCGATTAACTTCTTTTTATCTTTTACCACATTGGATATCTAACGTCATAAACGCCATAAGATAGAAATAAAACGACCGTGTGACTAAAGTACAACGCCCAAGATGATATCAACACCCCACTCCGAACAATTTAGGAGTCGGGGCTCAGGACTTTTAATCAGATATATCAACAACTCCTTCTGCTCCTTTCTGCACAATTAATCAAAAACAATCTTTACGCCGACGCAGCCGCCTCCTTGGGGATTTCTTTGGCCGTTCCGGCAAGGTCTGTGGCCGGGGCGGCTCTCTTCGATTTGTAGTTCTTGATGGCGGCAGTGACGGCATCTTCGGCGAGGAGGGAGCAGTGCACTAGAAGGCAGAATAAGCCGGTGTCATTAAGCAAGTTTAACCAGAAAACTCACATTTAACGGGCGGTAAGCAGAGTTCAGACGCGATATCTGTGTTTGAGATCTTTGCGGCTTCCTCCACTATAAGCTTGTCAGTCGCAACTCGGAAACCGGAAGATCCGGGAACAGCTTACAAGTCTTGCCCCTGAGCAGGGTGGTCAGGTAGCTTGAGCTAGCAATGGCCGAACCACAGCCAAAGGTCTTGAAACGGGTCTCGGTGATTTTTCCAGTCGCCTCGTCGACCTGAATGTCGAGACGGATGACATCGCCACAGGCGGGGGCGCCGACGAGACCGGTGCCGACATCGATGGACTTGCGATTAAGGGAGCCAACATTGCGGGGGTTCGAGTAGTGATCAATCAGTAGAAGGAGGTTAGCCTTCAGAGCATGGCCGAGGTCAGGATGGGCACGTATCTTTCTCATGGTAGGCTCTGACCATGGCAGGGGGGACGACATTGCGACCGGCGATACCGGGACGGATCGCGCTGGTCATGCGAAGAGCGGTTCTGATGGATTGCATTCTGATATATTGGTATAGTTGTGACTGATAGCAGGTGAGGGGAGATGTAAGTGTAATGAAGTGGTGGCAGAGGAGTTGACGTCGGTTCTTATCAGATCCGCGTAAATTTGTGGCGACCCTGCTTAGGAATAGGTCAGGTGAGAGCGCTTGGCTGAATGAGGCATGGTGGTTCCTGTGGGCCAATTACATCACTTCAATTTTCCGGCTTGGCGTGCTATCTCCGAACCCTCATCCCCGACCACGGAGCAGTCTGGCCGGTCCTCCGCGGACAACTCCAGCTTCCAGCTTCTTAAAGTCTAGACTGATCGTCTCACCGGCGTCGCTGCTGCAGATTGCAGCTGTTGACGAATGAGCTCTCTCATTTCATTCATTTTAATAATCATATCTTATTATCTATCTAGCATTATTGACCCTCCTTCTATCAGCAACGGTTGCTCTAAGCCCAGCTGCAGAAACCGGCAGCGACCGTGGACAGTACCACCGCACATATGAGCGTTACACCACTGACACCTTTGGCACTAGCCGCACTATTCCCACCATCACCATTGTCACCTCCAGTACCGCCCGAGGAGGATGAATCTGCCCTGTCGCTCTCATGTACATCAGGCTCAAAGCTTACACAGCCCGTTGGAAGGCTGTATGAGGTTGATGCCAGAACCGGCGCCGTCGCCCGCGAGTCGTTGAAGGCTCCAAGGCGCACATCATAGCTCGCAATTACCCCCATGTCAAGCTCTACAGACGGGGCAAGATGAATCGCGTCGCCGACGACATCGTCTTCACCAGTCACAACATCACAATTCTCGTTGACGCCGGTGACTTGGGAGACGTTTAGAGACAGATTAGGCAAACTAACAAAGGCCCCTATGCCACCGTCTAGGTTCACATTCATGAAGTCGAGGCCGGTGCTGATTCCGAGAAGGATCTGGGGTTGGAATGCGATACTCAGAGCAACTGAAGTCACCTCGGTTGATGCTTCAAAGGGAATCGTTTCAAATTCCGTATCCTCACTACACGACAATGTCAGCTGGCGGCCGATCGTCTGATAGAAGACACTCACAAGCCAGTTATTTCAGAGTCGCCGAAATCGGGAATCTGAATCGATACTTTGGAATTGTCGGGAACCTATCACCCGTCAGTAAACTACGACCAGGTCTAGAACTCCTCTCATTGACCAGCCCTACCCTCACGTTGAAGCCGTAGGAGAATCCAACATCTCCTTCGAGGTCGGCCGTGATGATAATGTTCGGCACAATCTGAGGGCCGAAGGTGAGCACACCTGCTATCTAAAGGCAATATCAGTAACCTTTAGTCTGCGCATGAAGGTGCGGTAAATCTACCTGGAATGGGGTGAGCGGTATAGTGGGGAGCGAAGTGGTCAGTTCGAGCAGAGGGCCCTTGGACGAGAGCTCAAGCTCAAGCTCTATCTGCGAGGACAGCCGATTGACCGCAAGTTCAACGCTGCTGTTACTGAAGAATCCAATCGCCTCGTCCAATTCGAAATCGGCGTCATTGCCCTCATCGTCCGCGTCGCGACCAACGCTGAATTGTCCTTGGGAGAGTTCAATGCTCCCTTCAAGCGAACATGTCCTGCACCTTACGACAACCGGAAGCTGTGGTCTGCATAAATCAGCCCATGGTTCAATGATCGATTGGTGCCCTAACTTACACTACCTCGTCGGCAAGTGGGATATCCAGTGGATATATTTCCAGGTCAGTGTGAAGCTCGTCAAAGGACGTGTCTGCCGATGAGTTGAGTCCGTCAACCTTCGATGGAGCGGCGGGAAAGGACTCTGTAGGCGTTGATGCCTGCGTGGCTGTTTGCTGTCTTTTGACAGCCGTCGGACCGCGTCTCTGGATTTCCGAAGGGTGCCTGCGCCGAAAGGACACTCTTGTTGATGAGAATGCGTCATGCCAGTCCATTCGAGCTTTGTACAAGATAATAATGTGGCTTTTTGGGTCAACGCTCACTTCGGTCACCCTTATTGAACATCAGTATGATTTTCTTAGTTGTGGTTGTGGTTATTACAAACCGATGTGCAGAACGTTCCCCCTCAGGGTCGCAACCAGCGTGGGAAGTGACGATGACGAATTCAGGCGTGTCGCCGATGGCCGTCTTGAAACTCTCTTCGGCGACAGTAGAGGCAAATTCCAGTCGTATCTCAGAATCCTCGCAGGAGACACTGTCCAGGCCGGCTTCCAGATCCTCCAGGACCAGGATGGGCCATTGTGACTTCACATCCAGTGTTGCCGAGAAGACTGACTCCTCTTCCACATCATCGGCGATGTAATAGAAGCTACTTTCCTGACTCAATAAGGGAACCGTGAACTCTCCTCGGGCCTTCAGCTTCGATAACAATATCCCTGCAGAGAGACGTTTCGGTTCCGAGGCATTGCTACTTGCATGGACAAGCACGGAACACAGCAACAAAACAAGAGCAGCAAAGGATCCCATTCTCAATTGAAGCCCAAGCCTCATAGACAAAACATAGACCAGAAAAAAGCAGCTCTCCCATCCCGACGCCTGGTCGGGATCTCGCCCCCTTTTATGAGTAGCAAAACGCCTGACAGAATACGATCAGTGTTTTAGACCCTCAAATCCAACACCAGCAGTTTAAGTTTAACTACAAACTACGCCAATGCCTAAGACGACCAGGGTCCCACTGTCTCGTCCAGTCTTGCGCGACAACTGTACCTGCGGCCCCCACTTACCGTGTGGGAAGAGGCTGCAGCTGCAAACTAGAGATAAGCGCAAACAAAGCGAACTTTCACAGCCTCGTTCTGCCCCTGTTTCTCCTCCGGTCCTGGGTACTGGGAATCCCCTCCTGCATGCGCAGCCACTGTTTGTACTCTGTTAAGGGCGCACTCCAGCAGTTCATTTTACAGCAGACTAGCAAGCCGGTCTTAGATCGGTTTGATTCCCCCGTGGGAAGAAGGGTCAATTGCGAATTCACCAGCTGAAGAGCAGAGAATGACCCTCTCGGAGCAATGATCAATAATTAACACACCTGATCTCAAAGCCTTGACCCCCGCGCTCCTGGGCCCTGGGGCAGTGGATACCGGGGCTAGACAGCGCTGTGCGATAACTGAAACGCAGAACTACACCTCGGGAGTCAGGACACGCAACCGAGTCAGATCGACCAGGGACTAGACCCCTGGATCCTGGTGCTAATAAGAACGCCAGGCGCTGACTCGGTCCAGTTTCCATTCGGTCTGAGCCTGAGCCTGAGCCTGACTCTCAGTCTGAGGGCTTGTGGGTTTGTAGGTTTGCCGGCTTTTCCCGGTTGCTGTGATCTTAACCGTCAACGTGTCGTACCGTGCCGCAATATAAGGAGCAGGGATCATCGCCACCTAAATCCTTCGCGGCTACGCGCCGGTACCCTAGTTGTCGGGCTATGCTGGTACTTGGCGCCCTCCACTGCGGGTATCTGCTGGCTCTGATGAGAGCTCCTTAATGCAGTCAATGCAGGTTGGATTGCTAGGTTGCTTTTTTCAAACAACTTAACAAGGACCCTTGTTATCGAGAACATACCGCAGTCTTAATGCAGGAGAATGTTTCATCCTGCGCTTTTCGTCAATGGGGCCAAACGACGACAATGGGCTAAGGGACCAGGGGTGGAGCTAGAGCGAGGCTCGGAGAAGCCTTCTCACCGCGACGGTCCTCGAGAAGCACGAGGGGATCTTGCGCGGCAAGGCTCTCGTACACCTATCTACTGAGGTTTCATACGTAGTACGGTGACTAGGATATGTCTCGACAGCAGAAGAAGAGAAGGAATTTATTGAGCTCTCAAACAGTGAGTTAATATTTGAGTTTATATTTCCAATATACCAGTCCTTGTGCCTTGAACTTGTTGACATTCCGAAAACCACATTTGGCTGAACTTGCTGGCCCGACATATGAACGAGGTGTCTCTCCACAAAGCCGTGGCCAGCATCCCATACCAACTCTAAGCATGAACAGAAGATCAATACATTATATAGGCATCAGACTTATCCGTCTCCTCCTTATCCCTCGCATGTCCCTGTGCTCCTTTCACGGCCTTTTTCGTTTGCTCAACCTCTTGAACACACTTCTCTTGGTCATTAGAATTCCGAATAAACTCCCAATCGCGGATGCCCGGAACCTGTCGCCATTGACCCTCCTCCTTGCACACAGCTTCCTGCTCCGGCGGGAGCTAACCAGAGTACTTGCCAGCACGGACATGTCTCTGGAATCACTTGTTCTGGCTCAGATCGACCTTGTTCGCGGGACTCTGGATGCGCGGCCTGTTCATTCCGGCGCTTTTTTGCAGATATGAGCTGGTGCTCGTGCCATCCGTGGCCGTGGCCTCTTGTGTTGGACCTAGGCGCGACAGTTGTTGCTCATCGTCGTCCTCGCGCGTGGTTTGTGCTTGTCCTTGGGTAGGCGGCGCCTTCCTTTGGGCATTCGGACTGCCATATCCCTCTTGCAATATCTTCGCTCATGCAGCTGTCTGCATGGAAAGTCTGGGGACTATGGGATTCCCTTTCTGCGTCTGCGGCCGCGGTTTGGATAGGCTTTGTTTCTGTGTTTTGGTCTGCATCTGTATCTGCGTCTTTGCTGGTGCTGGTGTTGGTATTCGCTTCGGAGATCAAATCCTTTCCATGCTGCGCGCGTTGTGCCACACACTCCCTCCGCGCTGCCCTATATGCTTCATAGTACGAACAGGGAGACCCGTCAGCCTTGCAACTGGCGCGAGGCTTTGCATCTGATTCTGCCTCTGCTTTCGCGTCTGTGTCTGTGCTCGTATTGGCGTTGGCGTTGGCATTGGTAGCCAAATTGGCCTTGGGCTGGATTCGCTGGGACCGATGCTTTTCACGTGCTGCGAAAGCTTCCGGGAGGGAAGAGAATACAGGAACCTCTTCGGAAGTCGCTTGGGTAGGCGCTTGCTGTGCGTCTGCTTCCGCTGATGCTTTTGTTTTTCATTTGGCCTTGACGTTGGCGTTGGCGTTGGCATTTAATTCGGTCTCGGTCTCGGGCTGCAATCGCTGCAGGCTACGCTCTTCATGCGCCGGCAGATACGCTGCGTAATAGGAACGTAGTTTGATAGCGTCTCCGGGGTCTGTTTGAAGAGGAGTTGCGTCTCCCTTTGTCTTTGCATCCGCGTCTTTGCTGACGTTGGCGTTGACGGTGACAGTGTTGATGTCGACAGTGGCATTCGACTTCAACTCATTCTCGTGCTGGTTGGACCGTCTCAAATGCTCTTCCCGCGCGGTCATATATGCCGTGTAAGGGCAGGATGATGCAGCATCCTGTCCGCGGATGTTTTGGACGGGCCTCGCACCTGCGCCTGCGCCATTTCTGGCGTTGAAATTGTTGTTCAGGCCCATTAGGTACTTCCGCCGCTGCGGTGACGGCACAATGGGAGTAGAATAAACTCGCGGCTCCTGGGTCCCTTCTCTAATTCTCTCTTCTTGCTCACGCGCGGCCATGGCCGCTGTATTGGCGATTCCAAATACCCCATCGCCAGTCTCAATGTATGGGGATGTGGATGGAGCTGTCTGCGTAGAAGGGACCTGCACAAACAGCTCCCCACTTTCATCCCAGTGCAAACCCACAACGTCCGTCGTATCTTTCCTTATAAGCTCAGTAACTTTCTGTAGACACCCATCGAGATTCTCGCATTGTTTCCGAATTCCTCTCATATACCCATCGGCGTCTCCATCGCCAATCATCCCCGCCAATCCGTATATGCTCGCAATTTGACGCAGATAATCCTCAAGCTGATAAATTCTTCTCCGGATCTTCGCTACCGCATCGCCCACTGTGATTTGTCCGTCACGTATGGGACTTAGGTCACGGTTGATGGCCGCCCGGGGATAAACGGGGGGGGAAATGAAAAGGACCCGCTCTCGCTGTTGGGCTTGCTCTTGTTCTTGTCCCTGCTCTCGCTCTCGCTCTCTATTGGCGAGGGGATGTTTCTCCAGCCTTCCCCGCTGCAGCCTTGATGGCTCCTTCGGGGGTGGGGTTGAGTTGTCGATGGATATACCAACTTTGTATTCCCATCTCTCGCGGAGGGCTTGGCCGTCGTTTGTGACTCTGGGGTTGGACGACTAATAAAGAACCGTTTGTTTAGCCATTTATTGGTAATAGGGTTGGTACTAGAAGGTAGAAGGGGATATGAATAGATCGATGCATACCGGCGAGTCGCCTGCAGGGTTTCCTGCTTCTGTGCACTTTTTCACAGTCATGATGGATGCAATCGGATGCAATCGGATCCTAAGGTTCTAGTATGGTCTGGGTATGCGTTATCTGACAAGGAGATGGGATGAAGTAGCTGGACAGCCTGGAGCCAGTTGCTAATCCCCTTATATCCTCTGACGTACAGTCCAACGGCATCCCACCTCCGGAGAGCCCCGGGTAGAACGAGCGGTTCCAAAGCGGATGATCAATTTTAAGTTAGGGTTTCTCAACCGGACATGGTCGGGTTGCTGAAAGTCCGTTCCCACGCTGTCCTGTTGGCCTCCAAGTTGGCGACTCGGGAGCCAAACCCTTACGACTAGGTAAACTTTGTACTTACCTTTATAATGTCCATGGTTCAAGGAGCATTCTTATGAAGGAAAACCTCAGGTGACAGCTGCAGCCATCGAGACCCGCAACGCGCAACTTGCAACCTGAAGATGCGAAATGTATATATTTCGTCCATGGTCTAGACGGGATGGAAGGAGCCTTGCTTCAAGATGATTCGTGCATTTCTCGTCTTATATATACTTCATGCTTGGTCTTCATAATGTTCGTGTCTTTCCTCCTCTCCTCTCTGTTCTCTTCTCTGCTCTCATTCAATGCACTCATGGGTGGTCTATCCCCAAGCTCAACACCCATCAAACCAGCTCAACCCAACTCAAGAAATCGTCATTTCCCACTTCCCAGTCAGGGGCACATCAACATGAAGCACCAACTTCTGATTCTCAGTGTCATAATTGTACTCCGCGTCCTCAATCTGAGGCTCACTCTCAACACCCAAAACAGTAATTGTCTCGATGCTCACCCCAGCCTCATACTCAAACGTCCCAGCCATACTCAACCTCCCATCCACATACGAAAAGTCAATTTCGGACACCGCATCCTGCACAATACTCACTCCGTCATCGAGATACAGAGACCCATTTGCATCCCCATCAAGACCCGGCGCAACGACAATATTGAACCCCTTAGTCCTCAACGCGGTAGTCGTATTCGCGCTCTCAATGCGCTGCGGGTAGATAATACCGCCTTTATAATGGACCGTGATATCCGTAACGGGGACATCGTCACGTGTGACGTATTCGCCGTGCCCGCGGACGGGCTTGCCCGTGCCCCATTCGTAGAAGATATCGTCGGGCAGGTAGTACGTTAGACTTGTGCTGTTTTCCTCGGTTACGGGGGACACGAGGATGCCGTCGCCGTAGAAGAATTGCAGGTCTATGGGGTATGTGGCCGGGTCGTGGGGGTAGTTGAAGAATAGCGGGTTTAGGGTTGGGACGCCGGTTTGGTTGGATTTGTAGATAGCTGTGTAGATGTAGTCGACTGGGTGGTTTATTGTTAGTAGGTCGCTTTTTTGTGGGTGTTGGGGGCCAGTGAGGAAAGTCGACTTACGAAGCTGGTATCGAATAGAGATTCCATTGCGCGCTGCTTCGGCCACGGTCGGCCAGCGGTAGAACTCTTGATTGTTTGAGAAGATCTCGGCGTGGTTGCGGAAGAATGTGTAGAAAGAGCCGAGCGTTGCCCATCTGTTGTCTTCGTCAGTCATGCATGGTCTGCTGCGTTTTGGAGATGGCTTACCTAGCACAAAGGTTCTCCGTCGTGTTCCCACCAAAGCCACAGACATCGGGTCCTACAACAGGGATTTGGTACAAGGATGCGAACTGGAGGATCTGACTGATTGAGAGGCGGTACCAGAGCCAGCCGGACACATTATCTGTGGAGTAGTTAGCATATTGTTGTTGTAAAGAGTAAAAATCAAGGTATAGTTGGCAAAGGTGCTCGTTCTTACCTCCAAGCCAGTGAGAAACATCCCTACCAGAACCGGCAAACGTGCTCCTGGTGATAACCAAGGCTCGGTCATCCGGTCTCCTCGCACGCATGGCATTATGAGAATGAGTGGACATCATAGCGCCGTAGAGGTTATGCGTGTCATATTGCACGTATCCGCCGCTTTGCATTAGATCCGTGTCGGCAGTACTGTCTGCAAGCGTTGGACCTGCGCCATTCTGGATCATATAGGGGGGCCTAATGAGCTCGCGGTTTGGAAGACCCTTGCACTCGTCAGGACCACAGCCTGAGCCTGTGGATTTACCATTTTGCCAGCCAGCACTGGGGTCGATGTTGCGCTTGGCTTTGGCGGAGCGCCAGTGGCCGGAGCCGAGGTTACGGCGAGGGCGGGAGCTAGACCGTACTTGGTTAGGTTGCGGTTGAGAAGTGCGCTTATTGGTTGAACCATGGTCGGAAGCGAAGTTTGGTTGGAGGCTCGCCGGGAAGCCAGGAATGGGTGCATCTGGGCCGTCTCGGATTGCTGGTGGCTCTGGAGGGTCGCCATCGACTTCAGCGAAGTTTTCGGGAGTTGTATTGTTGCCTGGATAAGGCCGGTTGAAGAACTGAAATCGTCAGTTACTCGAAAAATGCGGGGAGCTTGGGGGCGGCGTTGATTTGGGGAGGCTGGGAGGTGTTGCTGGGTGGGTGAGGGTATAGATGTAGAGAGGGAGAGGGAGGAGGAAACCGGCGCCGGACGCACGTTGGCTGGCTCATTCATATCTATCCATAAAGCATCGATATCTGGACCGTTTTGCCCGTCGAAGAAGTTCAAGAACTGCTCGGTCCAGTACTGCTGAGAGTCGGGATGGAACCAGTCGGGGAAGTGACTGGGACCCGCCCAAACGACACCCTGGTATTCAGAACCATTCTTCTCCTTTATGAAGATGTCATAATCGAGACCTGCATCAAGCGCTGGGTTGGATTCCTTGTAGTATACGGCGGGATCGACCATGACGATATAGTGCTGATCCCTCGCATGGACCGTGTCCACAAAGTCCTTGTACAGGTCGGCTGGGTATCTGTCAGGATCAATCGTGAAGACACGCCGGAGGTGCATATAATCGATATCAGTCCAGATCGTTTCGAGAGGGATATTGTTGACCGAGTAGTTGGCCGTGACAGCGGCAACCTCATAGACATCCCGGTATCCGTACTTGCACTGATGGAACCCAAGTCCCCAGTAAGGAGTCATCAACGGGGTCTGCGTGATTTCCGCGTACTGGGTAGCCACGTCGCGCGGGGAGGGGCCCGCAATGAAATAGAAGTCCAGCACGCCACCGATGATGTTGTACTCGAGGTATTGGTTGCCCTTGTTGTCGATGAAGATATCCATTCCGTTGGAGTTGAGGAGAAAGACTCCGTGCGTACCGTTCTGTCTATGGTCGAAGTAGATAGGATGAGCACCGTACAGGTTCTCTCCCTGGGGCGTACCGTAGGCATCACGGGTGTAGATCGTCCGGGTGTAGTTTGTCGTGTTGAGCATGAATGAGTCGCTGTGCTCGCCTAGTCCGTAGAGATGTGGGTACTGAGGGAGGTGTGTCTTGAGGTAGACATACTGGCTCTCGAAGACTAGTTTGTTTCCAGTAGTATCGAAGAGCACTTCTCCGGTGTCGGTCCGAGAGACTGTGAATGAGAAGGGGTCGGCGTTGAATTTGAACTGCAGCTTGCTGTCGCTCGGGGATACCCATTCGCCGAAGCCAGGGCGCGGGAAGACACTGTCCGGAACCTGGTAGACGGTGTTGTTGGTATCCAGGATCTTGACGTGAAGCCGTTCGCTGGTTTGATACTCGACTTCCAGCTTCAAGTCCGGGAGGTCAGTCCCGTAGACGTTGCATGCTGGCCCTGAGAGAGATAGGTCTGCGTAGAAGCCAGACCGAGTCTCCCAGTGCTTTGTAGCCTTGTATCCTGGACATGCGGAAAGGTCCTTTTCGTATAGATCGTTCCCGGGGCCGGCGAGGTCTGGGACACCAGCCTGGCTCTGCGCAAAGACAGCCCCACTTAGGGCCACGGCCGAAGTGAGTAGCTGTTTGAGGGACATGCTCAATCGAAGCCCTGCACAGTCGGGAAGGGCTGATCTGCTTCGTCTGCAGGGACTGAACCGCGCGCATCCTGCCGGTCTTTATATACTTCGAGCCGCCACTCTGCCAAGCTAAGTCGTAAGGTCATTGCGGAGAAGGCGATATTATGATTGCCCTGGAATTGATTGAGTTGAATCGGCCAGAGTCAACAACAGCGAAGATCATTTCCCCGCAAGTTGTCCACGGAGCTCTCCTCCGGCAAAAGCCCGAGCAATGCGACCCTGGCCCAGCGCCAGCCCCACAGGAAAGCTACATCATTGCACACATTGTCTGGTTCTCCGGCAAAAGTCCGGGGCTGACTCTTTTATTGGCTTTCGGAGTATAGAGCAGTAACTGTCGCGGGTAGTGTTGGCTGTTCTCTGTAGGTATGCCTCGGCAGAGGTTATTTGCTGTGATGTCACATTCTCACACCGATTGTACAGCACCCAGAATGTCGCCTCCCTCTTTCAACGACACTCGAGACTACGACGCTGATTCGCGTGGCTTCATCGCCGCCTTGAAACTCGGGATTATCAAACATGCATCCGGTCGCATCGTCTGGGACGCCTCAGCGTGGGATTTTATGCAGAATGACTGCCCAGACTCGGCGCATCCGCTCCTCTAGCGGCAGGGCCAGCTCAATTCCAAGCACCCGCTGTACGAAATCTGTCCCGGGATTTACCAAGTACGGGGCTACGATCTCTCAAACATGACAATTGTCGAGGGGAAAGAAGGAATCATTGTTATTGACCCGCTAGCCTCCTGTGAGTGTGCAGCTACGGGGTTGGAACTGTACCAAGCAAACCGTGGGCATGGGAAGATAGTTACCGGCGTCATTTTACTCGCACTCGCACGGGGACCATTATATGGGTATTGGGGGCGTCATTGACGCTGGTGAGAATGTGCCAACCATCGCGCCGCAAGGTTTCATGGAGGCTATCTTGAGCGAAAGCATTTTGGCTGGGCCGGCGATGAGGAGAAGAGGGGCCTTTATGTACGGGAATGCGCTCCCCCGTAGCCCCGAAGGACCGATGGGAATAGGACTGGGAATGGACTCGAGTGTTCGGACGACGAGCCTCATGTCGCCTACAAATCTCATTCAGGACACGGGCGAGAAGCATATCATCGACGGTATGACTATTGTCTTCCAAAATGGTGCCCGGGACAGAAGCACCCGCGGAGATCAACTTTCACTTCCGGGGTTTTCGGGCGCTATGTATTCTCGAGACGGCGACAAACTGTATGCATAACATCGTCACCCTACGGGATGCGCAGGTGCGTGATGCGAAGGCATGGTCGGGTATCTGGACGAGGCAATCGTTTTGTTCGGCCGTGGTTCGGACGTGGTGTTTGGTAGCCATAACTGGCCGACCTGGGGACAGGAGGAACTCATGGCAAGGCTAGAGGAGCAGCGCGACCTATATGGATATAAGCACGATCAGACAGTCCGAATGATGAATCTAGATATGACATGCACGGAAATAGCAGAGCAAATGCAGCTGCCTCCAGTGCTTGAGCGTGCCTGGTACTGTCGTGGTTTCTATGGCTCTCTCAGCCATAACGTTAAGGTAAGATATCAGCGTAATCACCTATGTGCACGACTAACCGGCCCAGGGCATTTACCACAAATATATGACCTGGTTCGACGGGCGCCCTGAGCATCTCTGGTAGTACCCGCCCCGGGAGGAAGGGCAACGATACGTAGAGTGCTTTGGCGGCGTTGACGGGCTTTGTGACAAGGCGGAGAATTTTATAGAGCGAGGAGACCACCGTTTTGCCGCAACCCCTCTTGCTCACGCCGCGGCAGCAGATCCAGATAATCTCAATCCGCGAGCACGGAATCTCCTTGCGACAACGTACGAGCAGCTGGGATTTGGTGCAGAAAATGCAACCTGGCGCAACTTCTACCCCGGCGGCACAGAAACTCCGTACAGGCAAGAAAGCAGGAGTGGTGGCAGGCGGCCGTACACCGCTAGGCGAAAAGCTGAGCGTCGACCAGTTCTTCGAGATCTTATCTGTGCAACTGAACAGCGAGCAAGCGGCGGAGGCCTCCTTCAGTATCGACTTGCACGTAACGGACATCGCAGAAAAGTGGCGTTTGATCCTCAGTAACGGGGTCCTCACTCGTCGGCGTCGCGACAGTCAAGCGTACTTGGAGGATGCGCAGGAGAACAGCGCAGACCTGCAGCTGGCTCTTACCAAGCAGCAGTTGCTGGTAGTGGCACAACAGACGGGGAAGAGGGAAGTGCTGGATCAGTGGATTGGGATGGTGCTGGTGGACGAGCAGTCGAGCAGGAATCCCAGTCAGATGTGAAGACAGTCACAAAAGAATGAAAATTGGTGAAGGCTTCGACCCCAGCCGTGAGTCGGCGACCCGTACCTTCTCGTGCTGGCATCTCATTCCGCCAATCAGATTGCCCCAAGCTCAACCGTAAACACAACCTTGGAAACGGCCTCGGACAGCCCACCTTGTACCTGACTAGGCCCCTCTGTCACTCTCGCCTTCTTTTTTTCTCGTCTCTTCCCTCTCACTGCTCAGTCTCCCCCTCTACCCCATCTCCAACTGCATCATGGCTGAGTTCGTCCGCTCCGAAATCCTGGGAACCACCTTCGAGACCACCAGCAGGTACTGCCCCGCTATCAGGGCGTCATGAGAGTCAAGCTGACCTCTGTAGATATGCCAACCTGCAGCCCGTCGGCCTCGGCACTGCTGGCATTGTCTGGTATGGCTCTCCAGACTCCTTGACTGACTATTGACGGCGCAAAACTGACCAGCAGAAGCTCTGCGTATGACCTGATCGCAGAGCAAGCGGTTGCCATCAAGAAGATGATGAAGCCGTTCGACAGCGCTGCGATTGCGAAACGGACATACCGAGAAGTGAAGCTTCTGAAACAGTTGCGGCACGATAATGTGCGATGCCTTTGACAGTATACCGGCGGTGATGGTGCTGACTTCTGACCGCTCTAGCTGATTAACATGAGCGATATCTTCATCTCACCCCTGGAAGACGTGTACGCATCCCGTCCGGTGCATCGAGCTCGTCGGACACTGACAACAACTCGAGATACCTCGTAACCGAACTCCTAGGAACGGACCTGCACCGCTTGCTCAGCGCAAAGCCCCTAGAAGGCAAATTCGTCCAGTACTTCACATATCAGATCCTAGTAAGCAGACGAAAGACCGCAATTGCACTCACACTAATCTCCTTCCCGGGTGATTCCTGAGGCTGACGCACTGCCGCTCCGTTTTGCGTGGTTCTTGTCTCACTATAGCGCGGATTGAAATACATTCACTCAGCAGGCGTGATTCATCGAGACCTCAAACCGGGGAACTTGCTAATAAACGAGAACTGCGATTTGAAGATTTGCGACTTCGGACTCGCCCGCCTCCACGAACCGCAGATGACAGGCTATGTGTCGACGAGGTACTATCGCGCGCCGGAGATCATGTTGACTTGGCAGAGGTATGGGCATCAGGTTGATCTATGGAGTGCGGGTTGTATTGTTGCGGAGATGTTGTTGGGCCGGCCGTTGTTCCCGGGAACGGATCACATCAATCAATTTTTGCTGATTATAGACTTGCTGGGAAATCCACCGGACGAGGTGGTTGACCGGATTACGACGAAAAATGTGCGCCGTCCCGAACACCCAAAACCACTGAACAAACCTAGCTGACATACTCGGATTACCGTGGTAGACTCGCCGGATGGTAACATCATTGGGGAAGAGAAATCCGCGGCCGTTGAAGGAGGTTATTCCCGGCGCCGAAGACGAAGGTACGCGCGACGCAACGAGCCTTCGAACACTGGCCCTTCCAACTGACGGAATCCACCTCCAGCAATTAACCTTCTTGAAAAACTCCTCATCTTCGATCCAGATGCGCGCCTCACTGCCGACCAAAGTCTAAAACACCCTTATATGGCTCCCTACCACGATCCTGAAGACGAACCCGCCGCAGCCGCAAGGTTTGACTGGTCATTCAATGACGCCGATCTACCAACTGACGAATGGAAGATCATGATGTATGTCGTCTCCCCCTTTTACTTGACAATCTACCCAAGACTATATACTTATGAAGACGCTGCAGTTACTCCGAAGTCCTAGACTTCTTCCAACCCAGCACAAACCCACCCGTTGCGCAGGAACCATCACAGCTCCAACCCCCAGGTAGCCTAATGGGCGATGCGGGTCTTTTCCCAGATCTTGCGACAGTTGACCCGTCTAAGTTTGCGCAAATGGACTTCGTGGCTGATGGGCAGTCGTTCGATTATACCGGCCTTTAATGCCGGGGATTTGGCTTTAACTTTACTCCTTCCCCAGTAAAAGAGGGGATGGGAATTTGCGCCTTGAGCGGTCTTGGATTCCTTCGCTCCCGGCTATGTCGGTTGGTGGTGTATATGGTTGGAAATGACTTCCCCCTGCTGTCATGACATCAGCTCGACGCTGAAGCATGCGTATTGGGGCAGGTTGTGCGTACGTACGTACGGTAGAAGGTTGAGTAACGAGTGATGACGCATAAGTAATGACCATTCCCTTTATTACCCTAACCTACCTACTTAACGCAATCTATCTCCAATCTATACTTGTCTCCATTTCTACCTACCACTGTCTCTTGCTCGTTTCTATAAAACTCTTGGGCCAGAAAAGAAAAAAGCAGGGCACTCACCTGCCCATCTCCTCAAATACACTGCTCTAGCAATTTAATCTCAACCCAACCATGTTCTCCAGACTCAACGGCAGAGTTCCCTCCATCCTCTCCGCCATCCTCACCATAACCCCCTTCATCATCCTCTTCGCCGTCGCCGTGGCTTTCCTCCCTCATGGAAGCAACGCTGCACCTGCCCCAATCCCAGCCCCAGGCAGTCACGGACATATCCAGCCAAACCAGGGACAGGATTACGGCGTAGAAAACTCGCAGCCCAAGCCGACGCCAACTTCGACGCCGGTTGCAACTTTGCTTCCGGGGTATGATTGTGGGCTATCTGGAGAGGACCAGGACCAGGGTCAGGGTCAGGGTCAGGAAGAAGGTCAAGCCCAAGGTCAAGCCCAAGGTCAAGCTCAAGGTCAAGCTCAAGGTCAAGCTCAAGGTCAAGCTCAGGGTCAGGCGCAGGGTCAAGGCCAAGGCCAAACATCAGGTTCGGGCCAAGCCTCCGGTCAAACTTCAGGCCAAGGACAGGGTCAGATTCAAGGCCAGGGACAGGGTCAAGGACAAGGACAAGGACAGGGGCAAGGTCAAGCTCAAGGTCAGGCGCAGGACCAAGGCCAAGGACAGGGTCAGATTCAAGGCCAGGGTCAGATTCAAGGACAAGG